>NC_143561.1:58282307-58436153 GCF_054136105.1 Typopeltis vanoorti
TTGAACAATAAAATACAAGACTCGATTAAAGTTAAAATAATAGACAAAATGAAACGAACAAAGCCCTGGATTACACAGGAAATTAAAGATAAAGTGTATATAAAGTTCAAAAAATACCCGCACAATCAATATTATGAACACAGTTTCAAGTACTATAGAAATCTAACACATCATAAATCAAAAGAAAGTAAAAACGAATACTACAGAAATGAATTCCTAAAATGCCAAGGAAACCCCAGAAAACAATGGAAGTTTGTGAATAGATTAAATCTGCAAAGATACACACAAACAAAACCTACCCATACTTAAAGATATCGATAGGAATATAGAAAATGGAGACAGAGGATTAGCTGAAGAATTCAATAACCATTTTGCCACGGTCAGCGAAAGCATTTTGAAAAATGTTAAACCCACCCTTCGAGATTGGACTCTCAAGAGACTTGATAACTCCATATATCTCTTTCCCACTTGTGAAAACAAAATCAAAAGTGTCATAGCTAGCCTAAAAACAACCAAAACTTCAGGATACGATGGTATTAACACAAGCATTGTGAAAGAATGCCAAATGTACATTATGGAACCCCTAATGTACATTTTTAACTTATCACTGATGACAGGCAAGTTTCCATCAGATTTTAAGAAAGCCGTAGTTTTACCTATTTACAAAAAGGGAAACAAAAATAACTTGAAAAATTACAGACTGATCTCCCTTCTACAGGTCTTTTCGAAAATATTAGAGAAATTGGTAAAAATTAGACTCGTGGAATTTTTTTGGACAAAAACAACTTCTTTTCAAAGAATCAATTTGGGTTCAGGCAAACGTTTAGCACAGAACATGCTTTACTGAACTTCACAAAACACAGTTTATACCTCCCTTGATGAACATAAACTAACATTAGCAGTATTTCTAGATATACACAAAGCTGTTGACTCTGTATCACATTAAATTTTAATAAAAAAATTAGAAGTCATAGGAATACGAGGTACTTCTCTAAACTGGTTCAAAACTTAAATGCCAGATCACAAATTGTAAAAATAAACAACAGCTATAGCAGCTCCAAAACAGTAGACTGCGGTGTACCACAAGGATCTGTCTTGGGACCAATTTTATTTAAATCACGGACTTCTGCAATTTTAAACTAAATAGTAAAATAAATACTTTTGCAGATGATACAGTACTAATTTTCTCTACAGACACAGCCGAACAAATGAAAACCATCGTGAATGCTGATCTTTTGAAAGTAATAAATTGGTTCCAGTCAAACAAACTCAGTCTGAATGTCTCAAAAACTAAATATATAAATTTTAACTTGCGAAATACAACTGGCAAAATAAACTTCACTGCACAATTAATTTTGCATGATTGAAATTGCAAGACAAATTCAAATTGCAACTGCGAGAAAATAGAAAAAGTCAGTGTAATAACTTACTTGGGATTAAAAATTGATAGTAGTTTAAGCTGGAAACCGCATATTACCGATGTCGTAAATAAAGTAAGGATTATGTTAAACAGACTTTACTACCTAAACAGATTCTTAAATTTAAATATGCTAAATATTATATTCTGCCTGGGTTCAAAGCGCACTACAGTATGGTATATTAAGTTGGGAAGGAATCTATCGCACTACGCTGAAACCTTTAGTCTCGACTCAGCATAAAGTAATTAAAATCTTAACTAGAAACAAATATAAGGATACTGCAATGTGTAATAAATACACCATACTAAACATACTATCCCTTAGATATTTATACGTCTATAGGGTACTATTATTCATAAAAAACGACAACGAATACGTAAATATCAAACGATGCTTTCCTTAGTAAACATAAGGGCCTAAAATATATAGTTCCAAATGCAAATAAAGAAGCAATACACAAACATTATACTTATTTAGCGCCAAAAGTATTCAACAACTTTGACAATAAGAAATGAAACTAACCCAAACAAATACAAAACTCTAATCAAAGAGTATTTATTTTCCCACAGAAATGAGGAATCTCTGTTCAAAATAATTGTATAAATTATTGCTTTTTAGCATATTTGTATTCAAAGATCATAAAAATTTTAATGCTATTTAACTGCTTTATTTTGTTCCTAATTAATTGTTATGCAACTTTCTCTGTACATATTAGCATGTCTCCTGCGATTTTATTATGTAATTATATCATAATCGTATGTAATATGTATATTATATGAATGCACATATGTGTATATAATGAAAATGCATTACATAAATTTTCGTAACTTTATGTATATCGTAATCTGGATGAGCTGTTGCTCTTAGGTTACACACATGATTGTTCAACACATTATACTATTATAGGAAGCTTACAAAACAAAAATAGAAATTGAAAAAAATTAAAAATAAAAATATATAAACTATTGCATTGGATAAGCGAATGGTTGACAGTCTGCCAGATTTAAGGTACTAACAGATGTTCAATTGTTTCTGACGATGCAAAAATATGCATACTGGTAGTACAATCATACGGATGCTACTGATATACAGCACTCACAGAATGACTTGAATAGGCTGGAAAAAATGTGCGCCAATAATAATGGCTACCAATTCAATGTTAGCACTTTGGCGTAATGAGATTTCCAACGGCATGCTATAATGGTGAGGTTATGCTTGGAGGAACTGACGAGGCTAAAGGATCTCGGAGTTATGATGAAGAGGAAGTTGTAGTTCAAAGGTCACATAAAAAATTACAAATACAACTTAGAGGATAATTGCGATGATGCAGCGAACATTGACATGTAAGAAAAAGGAAGTCGTTTTGCCTGTTTACAAAGTCTTGATCTGAACCATCTAGACTGCTGTGCGCAGATTTGGTCTCCTGTTTTCCAAGAGAGAGATGAAGAAGCTGGGGAGGGAATACAAAAAAAAAAAAAAAAAAAAAAAAAAAAAAAAAATCATACTGGAATTACTGAATGTACATTGTGAAGAAAGACGGAGAGTATGCGGACTGCAGACACCGATCAAAAGCGCGATGGTATATAAACATTCGAAAACGTAGTATAGGATACCAATCGATGAAATTTTTCTTTTTATGGAAGGTGTGTGTGTGTGGGGGGGGGAAGATAACTGGATATCCACGAAAGTTGAGTTTATGTTGCATTTAAGAAAATGTGAGACTAGGTTTTTTCGCTTTCTCACAGATCCGTGAGCAAGTGAAAAGGTTTGCCTGTTCGAGTCCTGTGTGAATGAGTTTAAGAGAAGATATGATAGTTGGTGGGAATAACATGTTCTCTCTGGTTGAGCTCTTGATTCCCTAGAGGTATCTAATGATGATGATGATGATAACCTTACCCAAGATAGATTTCAACCTAACATACAATGCCACGAGCGAGTTAAAGGATGAATAACAGTAGAAATTTATTTACATCTGCCTTACATTGCTATAAATTATAGTTCATGGAAAATGCTAATAGCAAAATATTGCCCCACAACTAGAAAGCATGTTCAAGATCACAAACATTCATCGCCTAGGCAACTCACCGTACCATACGCGTATTCACAGTATAATTTTCTCCCGGAAACTGTCAGAATCTCGATGCTTTACATTGGGTTTTAGATTAGGATGTTATACATTTGGGGACACGAACTTAAAAAGTATGCAATAAACAATGGATTTACTTAAATAAAGTGTAAACCAATTTCACTGAGGAAGTGTCTGAAGGGATGGATAACAGAAATATAAGACACGATTCATTTGCATTAGAAGCTAATATTTGTCTAAATAATGATATCGTCCGACATGCAAATTCTATGCTTATATTAATGACAAACTCCAATAGGAACTGTTTAATGTTCATTAGAAACCGTGCACTGACTTCAATTACTATTTTTCATGATTATTTAAAGTCATAAAGCAGAAGTACTAAGATTTTTATTCCTCCCACCTCTGCGAGAACACCAGGAAAGATAACTACTCACCAACCGAGATGAAAAATGAATCCATAATGATCTAACTGCCAAGAGCCCATTTATAGCAATTGGCTGCTGGTACGGCGTGCAACATAATCATCTATATAAGTGCGCTCTTCAACTCGCTGCGATATGAGTAGCTCACGTTACATCGAATGCAAGTAAAAGTTTTACACTTTTTTTTTAGTATAACAGTACTACTAATATCAGACCTTATCTCACAAAAAAAAAGAAATTAATACTCATGATTGGCCATTAGTTTTTTAGATTTCTAGCACGTGAAATAAGAAAAATCAACCTCTTTTTTTCACCCGCAGAAAAATTAGTTCCTGTGCGAAATATTAAAACATTATCAAGGACAGTTTTTATATTAAAAAAAAAAAAAGCTATAGTAATCGATAAACGACGCGCTATTGTTTCCATACTTCTGCCCGGAATTTCGAACATTAATGAAGTGCATTATATTTGCTCAATGTAGCATGTGCACTACAATAGATGATGATTGTTTGTCCTATCTACTCACAGGCCAAATTTGTTCACCGATGAAAATTGCTAATGCTAATTTATATTTCTTAAAGAGCCATTAATCAAACGTCACTTGTGTCATTAATAATACTCTTTGTCTAGATGACAAGGCTGAAATAGCTGCAGAAAAATCACCAATAGCAGTATTATTCTACCTTCACGCACAAGATTAAAATTGCAACTCTTTGAAGACTTGTCAATGTCTGAAACAGTGCAATGAATTATTAGTTTATCTGAAGTTTATTTTAAAGCAGCGATGACCAGTAACCACTTATATTTCGTTGCGATGGTCATGGGCCAGACATAGGAGTTGAAATATTTCAAAATTGAAAAAGAATGAGTATATTTTTCGAATATACTCACTCTTTTAAAAACAGCATATTCATCATACCGTGCCTTAAACACACTCACCGTCTCCTCACTCACCACACCCTCGGGCAATGCATTCTAATCACCACCCTCCTTATACAGCTTCCAGGAATGACGTGTTCTTCTTCATCCTGTCTTCCCCCATTCTATGTAAAACTTCTTCCATATTAATCGGATAATAACCCCTTAGCGACTTATTTATATAAATTAAGAAATAAAGGGAGAAAAACAAATCAATCGTTTTGAAGGCAACAAACTAATGTTCACAAATGCCCAAGATGTATTTTCTCAAATTCATATTTTTCAAAAAATAAATTAATTTGGAATTGAGAACTGATGATTTAGAATTTACCAAATCCACTGTATTCGTAAACACCCAATTCATAAACAAATTCTCATAGGTAAAGTATTTGTAATTGAGATAACTAAACTTAGTCTAGCTTATTCTAAATACACAAAATAGTTTAAAAAATTCAAACAGAACGAATATGCAATGTTAACCTTAATAACCACATTCAAATAATATGCAAAATTAGACGATAGCTTACCTCTGAGATTAAAGTCGAAAAAGCAGACGATTTGTTTCACGACAGCAAACAAATAACAATAACTCCATGAAATTAGCATAAAGCGCCGCGTAGTGGAAGACAATAAAAAGAATCTACTATATTGATTTAAAAATTAAATTGTAGCGCTGTACGAGTATGTTCAATTTAACAGTAACATCCATCCGATAAAAAAGAATATCATGTTAATGTAATGTAATAAAATCTAAATCACGGCAAAAGTACGCTTATCGTCTGAACGATTTTTTTTTCTCTCTTTAATTTTTCTGTGCGTGTGTGTAAGGAGAAAAACGACATAATCATAAATAACACATTTTTATTCACTTCTATTTATGCATTCACGGGCAGTACTGCTCAATGTGCTGCCCTTCCCGGTAGCCATAAACTGCTGTTGAACAGTGTGTTCTACAGCAGAAGGTAGCTGGCCGTGACTAATGTTGCGCACATGCTGCGTTATGCTGGCTTTCAGCGCTGGCAAATTATTAGGATGATCCCAATAAACTCTGTCTTTGAGAAATCCCCAGAGTCAAAAGTCACAGGGGGGGGTCAGATCAGTTGAACGAAGCGGCCATGCAGTGGGAAACGCACGGCTGATCACTCTGACTTTCTTTAAATGTTCTCAAAGAACCTTCTGGGCGGATTGACCAATGTGTGGTATGGATTTCATCCTATACGAAAATGATTTAATCCATGCACAGGCGCTGCTATAGGTGTGGCACAAAAAATTGTTTATCATAAGGTTTTTGACAGAATACAGCATGGTAGACGCTTGCATAAATTGGAGAATATCGGTTTGGATTATAGAATATTAGCGTGGATAAGAGGATGGCTGACTGACAGATATCAACAAAGTATAATGTGAATCTGCAAGATTTAAGATAACCCAGTAGTGTACTACAAGGATCAATGCTTCGTCCACTGTTATTCAATCTATACATTAATGATATTGGGAAGGATTTGACAAGCGACATACAACTATTTGCTGATGATGCAAAGATAGGTAGGGTAATCATGAATACAGCTGATATGCAGTATTTGCAGAATGATTTGAATAAGCTGGAATTGTGGGCATGAGAAAATGGATGTCAGTAAATGTAAAGTCATGTACTTTGGTGTGATTAGATATCCAATGTCGTATTATATTGGTGGGATTATGGTAGGATGAGGCTAGGGATCTTGGAGAGTTAGTAGATAGGAAGTTGAAGTTCAGGGCCATGTAGCAAAGATTGCAAATACAACTCAAAAGATAATTGCAATGCTGAAACGAACGTTTAATCCAATACATGTAAAGATAAGGATGCCATTTTGCCTCTTTACAAGACCTTGATAAGACCTCACTTGGACTATTGTGCGCAGGTCTGGTCTCCTGGTTTCCTTTGTGATTCTGATATATATTGGAGAGAGTGCAAAGGAGAGTGTTAAAAATGATCTCGGGATTGTGGAATACTGATTATGAAGACAGATTGAGAATTTGTAGACTTCAGACACTAGCAAATAGGAGAAAGAGGGGTGATATCATTGAGATAAACTTCTGAAAGGGGCATACAGGATGCCACCTGATGGAATTTTCCAATTTATGGAGGGTGGGGAAAGGACAAGAGGGCATCCTTGGAAGCTGAGAATGAACGACTCTAAGAAGGGAGTGAGGACTTGATTTTTCTCTCATAGGGTGGTGCGTGATTGGAATGGATTGCCATTGGATGTTGTGAGTGCAAGCAGTGTGAATGAATTCAAGAATAAGTATGATGGCTGGTGCGTGTAGTATGTGGCCTCCCTCGGTCCCTGACTGCTTGGAGGTCTCTCTTAATAATAATAATAATAATAATAATAATAATAATAATAATAATAATAATAATAATAATAATAATATCGCGATACCTCTTGACAGTAACTAAACAGGTCACAGGTCCCAACTGGCGAATATTCTCAAAGAAGAAGAATGGTCCAATGATAAACGACGCTGTAAACCCGCATCAGAGAGTAAGTGTGGGTGAATGCGAAGAAACTTGTTGTATTGTATTGGTTTTGCATAGCCCATACCCAGTTCCGGTCAGGTCAAAGTGAGCTCTCACAAAATCATCCACGGCAACGCAGCCGCCAACTCTACTGTAGCAAGGAATGTCAGTCGACTTTCAAAGCCCTGAGGGTGCAACTGCTGTGTGTGTCAGGGTTATCTTCAAATAGAAATGCAGAATCCTCCGCAGAATTTTCCAGACAGTTGTGCAAGGCACATTCATTGCATAAATAACAGCCATGGCATGCATGAATAACATGAAGAACAGGCCATGAATAGCAGCTGACGCTGTTATTCATGGCCTGCCCTTCTGCAACGGCAGTAGCAATTTCATTTACTTGCCGTGAACTGATGGGTCTGCAATATCTGCCAGGTTTAACTCTCAACGATCCCGTTTCTTCAAAACGACTAATCATTCGTCTCGGAGCACATGGAAATAGTTTACCGCTTCGACATTTGTTCGGGCGACGACATTCGGGGAGTGCAGCAACAGCATCGTAATTATTATTTTTATGGCTATTTAGTCTATTTTCATTTAGGAGTACCCTTTTTTATAATGTCAGTGGCTTTTTACTCAAATTCTAGGGCATTACTGATGTTTTATATGGACAGATATGAAGAATATGTAGGAGGAATAAAATATATAGGAAGAATAAAACTTTGGAATGGAGGTGAACAAAGAAATTTTAGGGGAAGGAGAAGGATATTATTGGGCATTGTAATTATTTGTGTAGTATAGCTTCACGAGCAAAGCACGTTGGGGGTAAGGTCAATGCTATCATTGTGGATGGTATTAACAACCATAATGAAAGGAAAAACCCTCTTTTTAACCCTTCTGGCAGCTGCCGAGTTGTGTAATATGCAAATTCCATGCATTTAGTGTTTACAAACGCTCCTGGTGGTGGATTTTGAAACTACGTTTTTTTTTCTTGGATATTTCGGAAGCAATATCTAAACAAAAATAATTTATTCCTTCAAAGTTCTGTAGCATTGGATCACTGAGTGGCGCTCCACAAGGTCTTAAACAGGGATACTTTAATTTTGATCACCCTGTATATAACATTATATAAATAAATAAATGATATATATCTCACTTTGTTTAGTGGTCTCTCTGCTTTTCTAATTTTATTAAAATCCATCTCCCAATCTCCCACTAACAATGCTAGCAATGCTAACTAAAATGTTCAGGCACTTGCGAAATTCAGCTCTAGTGATAAAATAAATAAATAAATTCTCTGAATAAATAAGCTTTCTCTTTTAGTTATTATTATTATTATTATTATTATTATTATTATTATTATTATTATTATTATTATTATTATTATTATTATTATTATTAACGACAAACATAGTTTCAAATACACGATAAACATAATATACAGACTCCCAGATGAAAATCCACTCAGCTTTCTGCACGAATTAGAAGCATGACTAACCGGCATTGAATCCTGTACAACACTTCCAGGACGTCTGTAATTGGATTGCCAGCTTTCTGTCTGGACGTACACTGTGTGTGATGGTGGATGGCTCCCTATCCTCTCACCATTCAATTAATGCTGGGGTTCCACAAGGTTCTGTACTCATACCAACCCTCTTCCTACTATGTATCAATGACCTACTTCAGTTGACCTCCAAGCCAATACACAGTTTTGCAGACGACAGCACACTACACTCCTCGCTTTCATTTGATAAACCTTATCCTGCACTACTCGCCTCAACCTACAGAACATCACCCCTCAATTCCGATCTCCAAGCCATTCTACAATGGGGTTCGGATAACCTCATCAATTTCAATGCTAATAAAACCCAGTTCTGTCCTATTTCTCATAATAAAGAACCATTTTTTCCCAGTGTTTCTGGAAAAAACTACCCACTACCCATATCTTTTTTGCCGATACCCAAATTTGAGATCTCTCTTCTTGGAATCACCCTCACATCAAACCTCTCCTGGCATAAAGACATCACAGCCATTGCATCCTCAGCTTCTAAAAAACTAGGATTTCTCTTTCGCTCAAGACGTTACTTCACCCCTGAACAGCTATTAACATTATACAAATCACAAATCTTTCCAGCTGTTGAATACTGCTCCCACATATGGGGTGGGGCCCCTAAAAGCTCTCTCAAAAATGCTCGACCCAATACAGAGGACAACAATATGACTCAACTCTTACCAACTTTCTCCCCCACTTTTGCACAGCCATTTGGTTTCTGCAATATGTATATTCTACAAATATTTCCATGGGAAATGCTCATCTGAAATAACATCAATAATTCCTCCACTCAATACTAAGCTCGTTGGAACACGTGCAGCTGCTGCTCAACATCCCTTCACAGTACACCTAGAAACAAACAGAAAAAGTTTATTTTCCTCCTCCTTCATCACTGCAATTGCTGCACTGTGGAACACTCTCCCTCCTGCTGCGTTTCCCAAGGAATACAATTTACAGTCATTAAAATCAAATGTAAACAAGTTCCTCCTTTCCCACACGCTACTAGGTTGACCAATCAACCTCCTGTGTATGGGCCCAACATAAAAAAAAAACAAAAAAACATCGGCTCATTCTAATAGGAGACATTAACATAAATACTCTAGACCAGAGCTTCTTAAACTGTTCCCACTCGCGACCCCTTTTTCGCCCGAGAAATTTTTACGCGATCTCGGGTATATAGGTATAAAAATAGATATACAAATCAACCATTTACTGATAATAAGTCATAAAGAAATTTATTTTAAAACAATTCTTTGGTATACATATAATTTTTACCATTAAATAAAGAATTACAACACAATAGTCTCGAATCTGAGACGAGGTGTTTCTGGCAGCTTTCGTTGGCGTTGTGTGGCATGACGGCATGCTCAATGCAAAGGTCGCATGTTGTGTGTTCAGAACCAAGGCTGAAGTGAAGTAGTGCGATGCAACACGGGTGAGCGCTGCCAGAAACACCTCAGATTCATTACACATTTGATTTTGAATTAATTTTTGGTCGTTTCGCGTTCAGAAACCTTTTACTCTTGCCAAATTTTTTGCGACCCCCACATTTGGTTACGCGACCTCATTTGAGATCGCGACCCACAGTTTAAGAAGCTCTGCTCTAGACGATCTTCAACCATTGACACATACCTTGATATACTAAGTCAGTACAACATAAACCCTACCATACACTCCCCAACAAGAGAAGAAATATTCAGCAATTTACTAACACAATCATACATTGATCATATCAACATACGGGCTCCCATCAATACATATAACTCATCAGTAATTAACACCGAAATCGCCGATCACTACGTTTCATTACGTCACTTCCTTCTCCCTGCAATACCGCAAAACTCTAAAAAATTCCATCATATTGCATCACAACCTTGTAAAAAATACAGACTGGAATTGACTACTCAAAATAAACGACCCTGTAACTTTATACGAGAACTTCCAGCTAATGTTCACAAAAATATACAAAAAAGCAACAAAGCCTACACAAAGAGGTGACAAACAGACAACAACACATGGATAAAGATATTCTAAATAGTATTACTGAAAAGGAAAATCTATGGATAAAACTTTTATTGCAAAAGGCTTCGGTCAAGATATAAACTGAAAGGAACTAGTAGACTCATTCAACCATTTCTTCACAAACAACATCACACAACTCAAAAAAAATAATCTACCAACGGTCAACAAAAAATTACCAACACAACGTCAACAGCAACCTATGTATTTTCCACCTGTAACAAAGCAGGTTGAACTGAAAGAAGCTAAAACTAAAGATCACTCCTAGACCTTTTAACACACTTTAAACAAATAAATCCAATACTTTTGAGACTCGTGAACATAATATTCGATACTAGCATTATTCAACTACAACTAAAAACTGCGATAATTACGCAATTTAGAAACATGGTAAAAGACACGATACACAGAACTACAGGCCAATAGTTAACCTACCAGTCATCTCCAAAATTCTTGAAACACACACACACACACACACACACACACACACACACACACACACACACACACACACACACACACACACACACACACACACACACACACACACACACACACACACACACACACACACACACACACACACACACACACACACACACACACAAGACTACAGAACTACTGTATTTACAGAAGTACAACATCATCTCACAAAACCAATACGGCTTTCAGAAAACAAAAAGCACCATCGCTTTATTATTAGAAGACATCGCCGACGCCATAAACAAAGCCCTCGATAAAAACAAGTTCGCTGTCCTTATACTTCTTGACTTAACCAAAGCTTTTTGATACGCTTGAAAATGTCATATTGCTGACCAAACTATACTCATTCGGAATAACTGATTTCTGCATAGCTGGTTCAGGAACTACCTCTCAAACAGAACACAAAAGTAACAAAAATAGGTACATGTCACAGCCGGGGTATACAAATAGAACACGATGTCCCACAAGGCGCCATATTATCACCTACTCTGTTCAACATATACATTAACGACTTTCATAACCTGGCCACACCACGCTACTAGAAGGTCACACAGACATAACACGGCTCTCTGCAAAGCACAACAAGACCTAAATGAAATCACAACATACTTCTACCAAAACGCAATTCTAATCAACTGTACCAAAACACAAATGTTGATAATACACAACCCAAGAATCACGCGCCCCGCACCACTATCGCTACACTGTCACACATACCGCTGCATTAACAACAAAAATACCTGCCAATGTCTCGAAATCAAATCCGTAAAACATGCAAAATACTTATCCTTTACATAGATTTCCACCTTAACTGGACAAAACATATAGAATACCTACATATTAAACTCCGCATCACCGCAGCAAAACTCTTCCAAGTAAAAGACATTATTCCATCTAACATAAAAAAAAAAATCTCCTATATCAAACAGCCAACTAACAAAATTCGAAGCATCACATAGGAAAATTGTTTCAACAGTGATTTGGAGGCCTTATATACAACAACAACTAATATCCGAACCGCTTATGGCGATACACAGAATCCTGAGCATTAAAACTCTGAAACACTACTTAATGCTACTAAGGAGTTATTTCCACATCACCTGTCGTAACAACAGAGACACACATCGCATAACAACCCCCACGACAACTCTTTACATCCCTAGACCGTTCAACCACTCATACGGTTCTTCTGTGAGATCCCATCAGATACCCACGCAACTCAACAACCAACCAAGAAATTTAAAACACATAAACAACTACAGAACATTACCCTGGAAGCTATACCATCACAATATAGTTATTATAATTCACAATATAATTCACACCTATATACACTTTACAAATCACCAGCATCCAACCCTACATCCCATCCATAAACAGTACCAAACAACATAGTGAAAGCTAATCCCACAATCATGAACTAATCCTCATATAGGATGATTAGTTAAATAATGATAAGGAAAAAAAATGTCTATTAGTATTCAAAGAAAAAATATAAAACAAGAAATTCAGGTACTCTAAACTGTGTACAGATTTTGTACTGAACAGAAAATGTAATATGTTTTAATTGTACATATATAAGTACTCTGTATGATAATAATAAAAAAAAATATTATTATTCAAAAAATTATTATTTAGAGAAATTATATCTATCGTTATTGTATATAGACTGTAAAATGTAAAAAAATGTTTAAACATCGTTGTTAATATTATAATAATATATCTTGTAAAGAATTATTATTATTATTTTAAAAAAGTATGTACGTGTATCTGTTATGCACAATTGTGTTCATGCAATGTATTATAAATACGTATAAATAATAAAGTTTGGTTGAAAAAATTATTATTATTATTATTATTTTTTATTTTTTTATTTTTTTTTTATCGGTATAGCGTCTCTGCCTTTCTTTATTGCAAGCAGTTGAGTTCATTTTCAGTTGGCGTTCAAGATGAAATAAAACGAAAATACAGCAATTAACTACTGCCATCTCGTGTTCTTGATCTTAACTATGATTATTGTGTGTTCCACAGTCGAATTTTCTTAGTGATATAATTAAAAACGTACTTCTACAGAGAGAAGAGAAAACCCTATATGCTTACATCAAAGATAGACTAATTCGAGAATCGGTGAAAAAGAAGTAGAAGAAGTTCCTGCCGAATAATTAGAATCAAATTTATCTCTTCTCCAATTTAGTGTCATGGAAGTTACTAGCAAGTTACACAGATTCCAGTTTAAATGATTTAGAAATTATATTCTGTAAAATTCCTTATAAGATACTTTTTTTTTGTAAAAAAATTCGCCTATAATTTATTTATTAAAATGCATACTAAAATTGCGTGTTTAAAAAAAAAATAAACATGCACTACTTTGCCAATGTACAAACTTGACGTGAAACAATTCACAATAAATCGAAATGTATTAAACCGACAGGGGTTTTAGAATTTCGATTTCTTTTATGTTCGACAGTGAGGAATCCTTTTCGCATATTTTATAAAGTAACATAATACCCTTGAAACGAAATCATTTTGAGCTCGAGTGAAAGGATAAGCTTAAAACAGTTTTTTTCTGTTAACTGGAATGCGAATAGAACACTATCGTCTTACAAATGTAAATCTTATTTTTCTAATATCGCGTTACATCTCAGCTATCCTATTTCAATTTCTTTCTCTGAAAGTTGTTAAGCTTTTCTATACTTCATTCACATTCTTTAACTAATTCTTGAAAGAGGAAATTAATTCGCCAAAATAGAATGAATTTGCTCTTCCTTATCTTCTCGATACTGACTGTGGAATTTTGTTCACGAAATTGCTTTGTTACTCTTTGTCTTTGTCTGGTTCTCTTTTCCTGTTTTTCTTTTGCTCTCTCTCTCTCTCTCTCTCTCTCTCTCTCTCTCTCTCTCTCTGTCGTGTTGGCTTTCTTTTACATTTACATTGTTTGTTTTGCTGAAAATAAAAAAGAGATTTTAATTATTTCTGAAAAAAAAACCTCTGCTATTTCTCTTTATGAAACTTCCTAATTTACTTTCTGGTAAAGTCTTTATAAAAGTCCCTCATCCTAGATGACATTCGAACTTCTAAATTTACAATGAGGAATTTTATTTTAAATTTCAAATAATTTTGAACTGTAGTAGATGGAAAATGTTAATCTTCATATTCACAATAGAAGGTTGAAATTGCTGAAATTTTACAAGAATTTTTCCTGGACATGAAAAACATATCCAGAAAAGCTACACCTTTCTGGAGTCGATGTTTTCAAGCTATAAATGACACGAACCAGTAATGTTAGGTAAAGCAGTCGTTTGCAAATTCAAAAATCACTAGTTTTACTTTCGTATTGCAAAAATATTTCGTTAAAGCTTGTATTTCAGATTAATAATGCTCAGTAGTTCTTCAATAACGTCTTGAATAGTTTCTCACGTTGCCCATCCTAATGCACTACTTTAAAATCTCTTCTTTTAATTGTAAGCGAGTTTGAGTAAAGAATGAATCTATTTTTTTCGGAAATAAAGTCATTCGGTATTTTTGTTCAGTCAGAATCTACTGGGTGAATAAAAATGATCTGAGTGTTCCAAACTTTATTTACAAAAATTACACAATAATAATTAAAATAAAACTAATAAAATAATTCTACAGTCAATTTTCTTGAGTTAAAATCGCAAGTTTCTAGGGAAAAAAAAAGCGTAATTGCTTATGCTAAAGATCGACTAACTCAAGAAATTAAAATAATAATTAAAATATAACAAATAAAATAATGGCCTCGCTTACAGGGAAGCCATTAGCTGTAACATTTTGAAGAATCTTCTTTTGGTGGGCAACGAACTCACCTTTACCACCACGCAACGGGCTCACGCCTATCAATGATTTTCATAGGTATGCGGGGAGGAGAGTATGGAAGACAAATGGCACCATCTCGTGATCTCTAACCCTAAAAGTAGGCATTATTGTCTAAAACAGTGTGAATTCTACAGTCAATTATCTTGAGTTAAAAATGCGAGTTTCCAGGAAAAAAAAAAAAAAAACGTAATTGCTTATGCTAAAGATCGACTAACTCAAGAACCGCCTGAAAAAAGCCCAGGAAAAAAAAAAGGATCCAATTCAATTGTAATGATATTTCTTCTCGCAATCTAGTGCTATGAAAGCAAACACAATTTGCACAGGGCTACATATTATACTGATTCAATATTGGATAGAGAAAGTTGGATAGTTTTGCCACACTAGCAGAGTACAATGAATCCATTGTATATTTTATTTCATTGACTTCTTACTTGACAATAAATGTCAGACACGAAGAAAAAGAAGAAATACTATTGATTAAGAAATTCGAATAACTTTTATTCAAAGTTATCAACCAATCATCTCATAACATCAACGGAAAATTTCAGGGATTGTTCAGGAAAAAAAAAAAAAAAAAAGATTGAAATCAAGTAGTCAAACAAGTATTATATAAAAATAATAAAATAAAGTTCTTTTTCTAATAACGTAGATTTCAATTCCCTATGCCCAAGTAAGAAATAAATGTCCGGAACCGCTCAGATGATTTGTGTTCACTGTTCGATTGGTAGTCTACTCAGACTAACAACGCGAAAATAGTTCTGCAACCGATATTGATTTTCAAGACGATTTCATCTCTTTTCGTAAAAGATAATTGAAATGTTTCTGTTCGTTGTCGATCTTTGTTTTCGTTTTTGAAGTTATTACCGAAGTATTATTTGAGAAACAATGCTGTGCGCAACAAAAATAGGAAAGCCAAGTCATCAGAATTTAGCCGATAATTTCATATAAAATAATTTTACTTGTGGGGGAAAAGCTTTGCAGCAGTTCTATTTCATTACGTGGATTTACGATTGAAAAGATCTTTGTCTCAAGTAAGTGACTTTGCAGGATAACTATTAGAATATGTTTACGTACGTTTCTGAGACCACGAAAAATCTTAAGCTATTTCATCTTAATTTATATGACAGACTGAAATTAAAGGCGTGTTTCATACACGCCTTTGGTTTCAATCTGTCACTAACTGACATTTATGATATATTGATTTTTATTATTGTATTCTAACTTTTAAACTTCAGCCATAAACCGTAGATTCCGCGTGTAATGTGAGAACGGTAGTAGCCATTAATGCCTGAGCTTACTCAGGTTTCAAACATGTGTCAACTGAGTTACATTGTTTATCGCATTCACGAATTATGCTGTCCATCAGTACGATTTAAGTATGAACGACTCCCATTAGGCATTCTGCAGATACTCAATAATGTTAAGAGAACGACAAATTACACTCGAGGGAACGTTCTGAATTCAGTTGAGCTAATGCAGTTTTGTAATGGAGGCAATGATTGATTTATCTGATGCCTAAAGGATAATGGGATAGAAAATGGCGAGAATCACAACGGGAGAAAATTAAGCATTCTCATGCGCTGTGTAACAAATCTACGCTATCATATTAGGAAATTTACAAATGTTGGAAATATATTGCCAACATTTGTAAATACATATGACGTTGCCAGTCTTGTTACCATATTGCGCGCGATGCCATCTCGTGATTGTATAAGGAAACAGACAATACAAACCTGTCTGCTGTTTGCGAACATGTATTATATAATATACGATATCATGATAATAGCATTAATCATATAATGGTAATATAATTACCATTATGATATAATGATATATTATAATAAGATATTCTAAAATATATTACTTTAATATTTATATATTTTTATTTTAATATCTTTATAATTTTATATTATATAATAAAATATTCTTAGCCCAGCCATGAGTGCTAATGTATTACGGAGTTACAACATTTTATAGGTGAGAATCACATAAAAATTGTTTTGGAACAGTTGCTGTCAACTATTACAGATTCCCCCCCCCCATTTCACTTATTTATTTTAATGATTTATATAAATATAAATAATAAATAATATTTATTTTTTGTGAGGAATCCTTGGGTATATGTTTTAATTTTAACAAATTATTAGATGATTTTGTTTTTTTTTTTTTAACAAAAAAAAAAACATGTTTCATTAAAAAAATTACCCATCTTCTAAGTGATTATTATGATCTATAAAGGAAAAAGGTAATTTAATCATAAAATGTGGTTCTTATTGTAGCAGTGCTACTGTAAATAAAGTATGATTTAAACAAAATGTTCAAAGTAAAATAATGTAAATAATAGCTATTGCAAATGTTTTATTTTACTGTTTATTATCTGCAGCAAATGTTGATCCTATTATATGATAGCGAATTGCATAATTTATATTTTTAATATTATTGTCGCCAGAGTAACGTATTATACGTCATTTCCGATTTCAAGATTGCAAAATACAACATCTACGCAGCACAGTACGTGCCTTAGCTTGAAAGTTTCAACGTATTCCTGTTTCACACACAACAAAAAGATAATTCTGGATATCACCATGACAATAAAAAATGAAATACATTATTTAGTTGCTTTTGATTATGGCATTTGTGCTGCCATCTAGCGATTAAAGTAGATTATGAAAATTAAATGGGGTTAATCTCATATAAACGTTTTAAAAATCACTTAGCTCTTAAGACTATTCTTATTATTAAACTGCTACTTATCTAATAACGGAGAAAATGCAAATTAAAAGATACAGGCCATTCTCTTATTAAACTGCAGTTGCCGGAAGCAAGTAAACCACAAAGAAATTTCCAAGAGGAACAAATCTGCAGCTTTGTGAGATAATTGCTGCTATTTCGACGAGTAATTGTTGGATCTAGCATTCAATTTTCTAATTATCTGGTTTCATTCATTTCGTATGGCGATTCAACGGCCGTGAGCCCCTTTTACTGGGAGGTACGACACCACCTTAAACCCCCCCCCCGTATTTTTATCTAGGGAGTCACCAGGGACTCCCTCTGCAGTAAATTCATTTATAAATTCATTAAGAAATTCACTGGCTGGTAATGGCAACTTCCTACAAAGAAGAAAGGATATAATTTACATCCCTGTAAAAAATATATTGTTATTAATCCATGTAATTTATATATTTGTGAACTAGGATTTTTTCTTCTGAGTGGTAAAAGTATTGATGACGTCATCTTATTTTATTTGCACTATAAATGCCTTCTGGAAGACTAATTTAATTTATAACAATGCAACATGGTTTGCGTTCTTGAATGTGACGTCATGCGTAGAACCAATCAGTTCTGAGTTAGTTTTCAACTTAACTCTTTTCATAAAAGTTGCTTATTCCACGCAATTCGAAAAAAAAAAGAAAAAGAAAAAAAGAAGCAATGATTCAGTGAAATATCAATGGAAAATTATTTTTTTCTTTATTATTATTTTATTCTTATTTTCTTCCTTATTATTTTCATCATTTAGTGAAATATCAGTGAATAAAGAATTGTACAATAAATAAGGATTAAATATATTCATTGAAAATTTGTATTTAATACAATTTTTTATTTATTTTAATTTCTTTCTTTCTTTTTTCTTTTTTTTTTTTAATACGAACAGGCAAGTAGGTTTTTAAACTCTCCGGTGAAATTCTTAATTTATAATTTACGTTTTATTTTATTCGCATATAAAATTTTTTCTTTTT
Organism: Typopeltis vanoorti; assembly: GCF_054136105.1. NCBI lineage: Eukaryota > Metazoa > Arthropoda > Arachnida > Uropygi > Thelyphonidae > Typopeltis > Typopeltis vanoorti. The sequence continues at coordinate 58,301,277 of NC_143561.1, forward strand.
CTTTTTTTTTTTTTGAGACTTCGAATTATTATAAAAGTGATTCAACTTCATTCAAATGATTAAAATCTGTCAACATTTTATTAAACTTATAAAAATTCCAACGCTATTATTGCACAGTGGTAAAATGCTAATCGAACACTCGGGATCGACATTTTCATGACAGTAAATGTCCTCTCATTACTCATAATGTCATTATATTCTTTGTGTCCAAGCTTATTTTAAACTCTTCAGATATTTATTAATTATTCTTAGCATAACTGCAAAATGATTGCACTTTAATTCACTTTTGAATACTTTCCTATGTTGTTATGGCTGTCACGGTTGTCACGCCGTTACAAACTCACTATTGTTGATTCTTTGTAGGTCACGTCATATTTTAAACTGTAATTAAACTTCCCATAAAGTTTTAAAACTATCAGCATATGAGAGAAATAATCATAACGTCTGGTGGCGCCATCTATCGTTTTTTAAATTTACTCCATAAAGTTACATTGATGATTCATGGCGTACATATAACCATGTACCATAGCTTCTAAATAACCATGATTTTGCATTGAGTGAAATAATGGCGTCATCATAAAAGGTTCTTCACAGAATTTTTTAATCATCAGGTATCTTAGCATCGCCGTTTCCATGGTATATTTTAATGTTCTCAGTACAAGAGTGATACTGATCAAATATTGGTTGTTTTACTGTTTTCATCCAACCCTTATCCAGCTGTCTGTTCCACGAACATGATAATATGTAATAGAGCTCTGGAAATTCCATTCCTGTCAGAGTAAAAAAGTCTTGATGTCCAAGATAACCTTTGAAAAAGTATTTTTCAGAAAGTTTTTTAACAGCGACTTCGTTCAATAAAGAATTATAAAGTTTCGACTCACGCATGCGCTGTAAATCAAACAAAACTACTCCTGTATTGAATCCTTGTTTACCAGGTCTTGGAGAACCTACTGATGTATTTGGATTCCTTTTCCTGTATTCGTTGAAATCCACTCTGTATTGAGGTTGAAGGTCATTGGCAATTCCGATTAGGTGAGTGGACTTGAATTTACGAAAATGATTGTAAAGTTTAAAGATGTCCGTTTTGAACTTCAAGTCCAGATCGATAAAGATAACTTTCTTGATTGGTAGGAGTTCGTGAAATATTTCTGAGATGAAGAAAATGTCGTCGTTATATCTTCCAACATCTTTGGTGAAAAAATATTTCCTCATAATAGCTATTATTTCAGAAGATCTTCTGGACATCTCTTCCACATCGTGATATGTAACCTGTTAGAACAAAAATGAGGTTTTGAACTTGAAGTAAATATGAAATCAAAATATATTAACTAAGCAAATGAAAATTATATGTATATACCAGGTGACATTAAATAACTTTCCCTCTTTGGAGACATCTGTACCTAAAACCAATAAACGGAATGAGACCAAATTTTATATTGAGACTTTTGAAGGCATGAGATGATGATTTCCGCGAAAAAAAGATTTAGTACCAAAAGTCGCCGATAGGGGAAATTTTGTCGCTAGCGGAGCCAAAAACAAGCGGATAATTACATTAAAAGGAGATAAAGTGGAATAATAACATTTCGACAGCGTAAGCGACATGTGGATATGTGGGCCATTACAATAATGAGAATAATAATAATTAAACTAAAACAATACTTGCGAGAGACACAGAAATTAGTGTAGTGATTGAACTCACAGGAAATAGTGATCCAGTTTCTTCAAACTTCTTAATCATAGCTCTCAGTGCTACAGCTGACATAGGACCTGTATGCAGGTTATGAAGCCCTCTAAATTCCCGAAGGGCCGCTACGGCATTGCACTCTTTAAGGTAAAACAACTTAACAAGTAAAGCATGCTGAGGCAAGGTAGGATGCATATTGAGCGCAATTCGTCAGTCATTCGAATAACTTCCTGAACGTTCATGCGTTTTACCTGCGTTTACTGCAAATATTTGACTGCTTTCCGCTCCGCCAGCGCCAAAATATCCCCTATCGGCGACTTTTGGTACTAAATCTTTTTTTATGCGGAAATCATCTCCCCATGACTTCAAAAGTCTCAATATAAAATTTGGTCTCATTCCGTTTATTAGTTTTGGCTACAGATGCCTCCAAAGAGGGAAAGTTATTTTATGGCCTCCTCTGTATTACTTAACCTTGTTATTTCTAAGCCTGGCTCCCACTGATGAGACCTCAATAAAGGTCGAAACCGGTCTGGGTAGTGGCCCCTTGCCTTTAATACAAAGCATCATACATCTCCTCCAGGAGATGTGCTTTGCATTAAGGGTAAATATTAAGATTAGTGATCAGAGCTTATTCCACCTTCACCACGAGTTGCCTAAGACTTGCACTACTTTGTGGGTCACCCAGACTTGCACTACTTGCAGGTGCAAACTTGACTTACTTGTCTGTTTGCTTACTTGGGAAATGGATTAAAACCAGGTTTAAAATAGCTTGGTATTTTTAACATATATTATACCCAAGGTAAAAACTTTCTACGTATATATATATATATATATATATATATATATATATATATATATATATATATATATATATATATATATATATATATATATATATATATATATATGCCGGCCTGGTTGGCCGAGTGGTTAGCATATCTGCCTTCAGCTAAGAACCTGCGGGTTCAAATCTCGAGTGTGTGTGTGTGTGCGTGTGCGTGTGTATATGTGTGCAGGCCTGTTTGACAGCGTGGTTAGCATATCTGCTCTCCAGCTAAAAGGCTGCGGGTTCGAATCCCGCGTAGGCATGGATGTTTGTTTGTAATTATCTTCAACCTTCATACATTCATTCACCCAAGTATAGATACACTCTCCTGATATGGACTGGGTCACCATGGGAGTAGTAGACCCAAAACCTTCACCAATGGGAGACGTTTTCACCTTGCAGGGAAGAACCCACATTCGACCGTAGAACCCACATTATTTCAGACATTAAATATATTGTGTTAAGGTTAAGGACCACGAGATGGCGGCACTTGTTGACCCGTCTCTTCACTGCAGGCAACTTAAATTAGTGATATCCTTGGGCAAGCTATCTCTGATTGGCTACCAGTGGAGATTGAACTGCCCACTCAGCCTCCAAAAGTTACATAAGGCTAAAACGGCCTCGCTTACTCTCTACACGGGAACAAAAAAGGCGTTAGCTGAAGGAAGGATTATTCTTTATACCACCAAATGAAATCGGACAATTCACATTCAGTTGAAAAGTCCTTATAGAGATTCCTTCCTCCAAGTAATAAAATGAATTTTATGGTAGGTCCAACAAAAAATACGTATTCTTCTGCTATTTTATGCAAGTTTTTTTTTTTAATGTTTTGTCTGTATATAATAAAACATCTTCATTTATTTGTTGTCGATTAAGACGAATCCCTTACGTTTTCATTGCAATAGTAGGATTTATGATAATAATAATAAGTCTATGCGTCCTCTGTGCGATCATGTAACGTTTGTTTAGTCGTTTGTTAACTGTAAGTGAATCAAGTAATTATGTAAATGATTTAAACGATTCATTTTATTGATTGTGTTATTGGATGATAGAGTTTTTCTGTGTCAGCATTTAAAACCTTATCCTTTCAGTGTGAAGTTCACGTGATATCTTTTAGTTCGAGGTAAATTCCCACCGGATTTTTCATAATTTTTAAAGCAGAATTCTATCATATAGTAGGCATAGAAGACATCTCCAATTCCGTGTGGATATAATTAAAAATCGAGACAGCCGATCTCTCCTGATGAACTTAAAGAAATCACAATTTGTCTTAAAAAAGAACAAGATGAAAAACCAAAAAGATTCAGAAGACATTTCGCTTTTGAGTACCCTATTGACATCAAAGGAAGTTGAAATTGTGTATGCAGTGTGCGTGCTTTTACTTACATACGTTTCTTTTGTCCTATTCTGTATGCGACACGATCCACTTCCAACACTTCACAATGCCATAGGTCAACATATTGTAGTCCTCTTGGATTAGCTTTGTTCGGTATGTACAAAGACCATGAATTTTATGAGCAATTCTCAGGCCAGTAAGGCCAGGGATTCCTGTGTTGTAGTGCATTCCCTACACCGAACGTACATCCATTACTAAGGTTAGAACTTTGATGCCAGACCAGAGAGGGAGTGTGGGTTATAGCTTCTCGTGCTTTCCCCTTTATAAACCCCATGACTACTCGTCTAACATATAAATGTACATCGGTGTTTAAGATGGCCAACATTGCTTTGGTTTCTGACAGACATAGTACAACCGTACAAACTGCATAACGCGCACGCACACACACACACACACACACACACACACACACACACACACACAAAGGACAAACGTTTAGCTCAGTGGTTTCTTAATGACGTTTTTTTTTTTTTTTCCTGCGTCAAAAGACTTGATCGCTCCGCCATCATCAGACTGGCTCCAAATGACTTCTGATTCGTTCCAAAATCGAATTTTTAAAAACGACACAAATTTGATAGAATTGGAGACTCAAATGAAAATAGTGTAAAATTGAAGAAATTTTCAGAATTAGAATTCGAGCAATGCTCTGAACAGCGACAATTAAAATCAATTAGAATAGTTAATATAGTCACGTATGTTATGTTTGCAGTCATATTTCTTTATAGCCAACTTACGTTACCTTCATTTCCTCCATGCATACAAGCAGAAGGTGGGATTTATTATTAAAATCATTATCAGATCGGTAAATACAGGCCTTCGACCCTCCGAAATAATTTTACTCTCCGCTTTAAATAGACCTTTTACCAAACACCACTCAATATTGTCTTTAGGATCGAAATCTTAAGCCAGTCGTTTTTCGAGTAAACGGACTAACTCGTCATCATACAAATTATTGTCGCCCTCATTACACCACGATGTCCTATCTTACCCTACCCTACCCTACACTGTCCTGAATAAGAAAAGTAATTAATCATTAGTTTCTCTCGAAAGACTTTTATTTTTCAAAACCGGTTGAACAGCCTACCGGTGACCTCAAGACAGATCTGTGTGTCGTTGCTGCGTAGAACATCTTTTACTTTCTTTTTTGTTTTTTTTCAGTGCATCGTTTTCCTTCAAAGGGAAGAAGAAAAAAAAATATATACAACAAAACAAAAGCAATTGAAAAACATTCTTGAGCCAATTCCCGTTAACGATGTTCAGCGAGGTGAAAAGACACACACACACACACACACACACACACACACACACACACACACACACACACACACACACACACACACACACACACACACACACACACACACACACACACACACACACAGATTTTCTTGAAAATAGGACAGACAGTCCCAGAGAGAAGTGATGTCAACAGACAAGCATTAGTAGGCGCGTTCCTTATAATGCACGCTCGAGCTTTGATTGGCCAACAATGCATAAATGCCTTGTTAATGATCTCTCGTTGCAGAGTCCGTTCACGTTTTGTCAAGGTGGTCTTGTTGCATCTGAGGTTTAACAAGTTTGCTAATTACATACGTATATCGAGCTAGTTTGGAAAGAGAAGGATCGCGTGCCGGAGCTAGACGGGATTAATTAGTGTTATGTGTTTCTCTCTCTCTCTCTCCTCTCTCTCCTTAACCTACAGATAGGATTCTTTTTGTTTTCGTCAATCCAGTCACTTGTGGGCGCACCTGTTTTAATTAATTTTTCTAACCGTACAACATGTTGATGTGAGCCCTTTGGTGCATCTGGTAGACATGTTTGACATGTACACTGATCCTGGGATTATCTACGCTGTCGAGAATGTCCATTTGTAATCCTCCTCTTTTATAACATGTCAGATGCATTGGCTTAATATGAACGAGTAGACTATTTTTGTGAAGTTAAAAATGTTATGCGGGTAACTATCAACCTCAGTGTCATTATTTCATATGGTATGCTATAATGTAAAGGGAGAATCAAGGATATTGTATATAAAAAAGTAATATCTATTTACGTAATTCTACTAAGTTAACTTTATTCTGTTCCTTTTGATTTTTTTTTTTATTTCATTATGAAATATCCAATCTCTTATGGAGGTGGTGGGGTGTTTTTCTTCGCAGATGATCCCTTGCAGATGCGCCATTTTATGTTAGTGTTTTTATCCCAAAAATTCAGAGTTTATAATTACCGAAATTACAACTGCAAAATAAGCATTTTTTTTTCTTTTTTCAAGCTTCTGACGCTTCACATTGACCGAGATGGAAAAACAAATTGATGAGACGATATTTGTGGAAGTACATCGTGAATTTATCAGATTGGGTGAGCTGCTTAATAACAACTGGCCAAGAATGGTGAACCTTTACGATATTACCTCCCCCCCCCCCGCAAGCGTTACAGGTGATGACGCCGATAAAATCGCCGGTGATCTCTACTCCCTCAGATTTCGAAGACGTCCGCGCACGCAAGAAGCGCAAAACAACCGTAGAACCACCCAAAGATAAAGAAATGAAACAAGACGAAACTCCACTGCTTTCCCAAAAGAATATAGTAGGCATATACATTATCATATAGTAGGCATAGAAGACATCTCCAATTCCGTGTGGATATAATTAAAAATCGAGACAGCCGATCTCTCCTGATGAACTTAAAGAAATCACAATTTGTCTTAAAAAAGAACAAGATGAAAAACCAAAAAGATTCAGAAGACATTTCGCTTTTGAGTACCCTATTGACATCAAAGGAAGTTGAAATTGTGTATGCAGTGTGCGTGCTTTTACTTACATACGTTTCTTTTGTCCTATTCTGTATGCGACACGATCCACTTCCAACACTTCACAATGCCATAGGTCAACATATTGTAGTCCTCTTGGATTAGCTTTGTTCGGTATGTACAAAGACCATGAATTTTATGAGCAATTCTCAGGCCAGTAAGGCCAGGGATTCCTGTGTTGTAGTGCATTCCCTACACCGAACGTACATCCATTACTAAGGTTAGAACTTTGATGCCAGACCAGAGAGGGAGTGTGGGTTATAGCTTCTCGTGCTTTCCCCTTTATAAACCCCATGACTACTCGTCTAACATATAAATGTACATCGGTGTTTAAGATGGCCAACATTGCTTTGGTTTCTGACAGACATAGTACAACCGTACAAACTGCATAACGCGCACGCACACACACACACACACACACACACACACACACACACACACACACACACACACACACACACACACACACACACACACACACACACACAAAGGACAAACGTTTAGCTCAGTGGTTTCTTAATGACGTTTTTTTTTTTTTTTTCCTGCGTCAAAAGACTTGATCGCTCCGCCATCATCAGACTGGCTCCAAATGACTTCTGATTCGTTCCAAAATCGAATTTTTAAAAACGACACAAATTTGATAGAATTGGAGACTCAAATGAAAATAGTGTAAAATTGAAGAAATTTTCAGAATTAGAATTCGAGCAATGCTCTGAACAGCGACAATTAAAATCAATTAGAATAGTTAATATAGTCACGTATGTTATGTTTGCAGTCATATTTCTTTATAGCCAACTTACGTTACCTTCATTTCCTCCATGCATACAAGCAGAAGGTGGGATTTATTATTAAAATCATTATCAGATCGGTAAATACAGGCCTTCGACCCTCCGAAATAATTTTACTCTCCGCTTTAAATAGACCTTTTACCAAACACCACTCAATATTGTCTTTAGGATCGAAATCTTAAGCCAGTCGTTTTTCGAGTAAACGGACTAACTCGTCATCATACAAATTATTGTCGCCCTCATTACACCACGATGTCCTATCTTACCCTACCCTACCCTACACTGTCCTGAATAAGAAAAGTAATTAATCATTAGTTTCTCTCGAAAGACTTTTATTTTTCAAAACCGGTTGAACAGCCTACCGGTGACCTCAAGACAGATCTGTGTGTCGTTGCTGCGTAGAACATCTTTTACTTTCTTTTTTGTTTTTTTTCAGTGCATCGTTTTCCTTCAAAGGGAAGAAGAAAAAAAAATATATACAACAAAACAAAAGCAATTGAAAAACATTCTTGAGCCAATTCCCGTTAACGATGTTCAGCGAGGTGAAAAGACACACACACACACACACACACACACACACACACACACACACACACACACACACACACACACACACACACACACACACACACACACACACACACACACACACACAGATTTTCTTGAAAATAGGACAGACAGTCCCAGAGAGAAGTGATGTCAACAGACAAGCATTAGTAGGCGCGTTCCTTATAATGCACGCTCGAGCTTTGATTGGCCAACAATGCATAAATGCCTTGTTAATGATCTCTCGTTGCAGAGTCCGTTCACGTTTTGTCAAGGTGGTCTTGTTGCATCTGAGGTTTAACAAGTTTGCTAATTACATACGTATATCGAGCTAGTTTGGAAAGAGAAGGATCGCGTGCCGGAGCTAGACGGGATTAATTAGTGTTATGTGTTTCTCTCTCTCTCTCTCCTCTCTCTCCTTAACCTACAGATAGGATTCTTTTTGTTTTCGTCAATCCAGTCACTTGTGGGCGCACCTGTTTTAATTAATTTTTCTAACCGTACAACATGTTGATGTGAGCCCTTTGGTGCATCTGGTAGACATGTTTGACATGTACACTGATCCTGGGATTATCTACGCTGTCGAGAATGTCCATTTGTAATCCTCCTCTTTTATAACATGTCAGATGCATTGGCTTAATATGAACGAGTAGACTATTTTTGTGAAGTTAAAAATGTTATGCGGGTAACTATCAACCTCAGTGTCATTATTTCATATGGTATGCTATAATGTAAAGGGAGAATCAAGGATATTGTATATAAAAAAGTAATATCTATTTACGTAATTCTACTAAGTTAACTTTATTCTGTTCCTTTTGATTTTTTTTTTTATTTCATTATGAAATATCCAATCTCTTATGGAGGTGGTGGGGTGTTTTTCTTCGCAGATGATCCCTTGCAGATGCGCCATTTTATGTTAGTGTTTTTATCCCAAAAATTCAGAGTTTATAATTACCGAAATTACAACTGCAAAATAAGCATTTTTTTTTCTTTTTTCAAGCTTCTGACGCTTCACATTGACCGAGATGGAAAAACAAATTGATGAGACGATATTTGTGGAAGTACATCGTGAATTTATCAGATTGGGTGAGCTGCTTAATAACAACTGGCCAAGAATGGTGAACCTTTACGATATTACCTCCCCCCCCCCGCAAGCGTTACAGGTGATGACGCCGATAAAATCGCCGGTGATCTCTACTCCCTCAGATTTCGAAGACGTCCGCGCACGCAAGAAGCGCAAAACAACCGTAGAACCACCCAAAGATAAAGAAATGAAACAAGACGAAACTCCACTGCTTTCCCAAAAGAAAAGATGCCTCCGATCATACTAAGAGAAAAACACCGATGGTCAGCTCTAAGATCTACTATGTCCAGTTTATAAATTGATTACACAAAGACCAAAAATGTGGATGAGGGTATAAAGATACAACCTGCCACGGTAACTGATTATAGAAAATTAACAAAGGAAATGGACGTCAGAGGTACTCGGTACCCTACCTTCTCACTCGGTTCAGAAAAAAAATTAAAGGTGGTCCTCCGTGGCGTCTCTCAAGACATTGATCCAGAAGAGATAGCTGCTGATCTTAACTTACAGAATCTGCCTCCTATAAAGATCAGCAGAATGTATAGATCTGAAAAGACTCCTATGCCGTTAGTCCTTGTAGAGATCTACAACATATACAAAAATATTTACAACTTAAAATCAATCTGCGGTCTCATCATCACACCAGAGCCACTCCGGAAAATGACATCTTCCGGGCAATGCCACAGGGGTCCAAAGTTTGACCACTCCCAGAAACTGTGTAAAGCTGAGTTTAATGTCTGAAATGTGGGGATAGCCAACCAACCAATATTTGTAGATGTGCCAAATACGGTGGCCCTCATCTAGCCAACTATAAGGGATGTACCCAACACCCGAAGAACAGACTGTTGGAGACAGCTAAACAGTCTTCCTTCTGTAGAACACGAATACCAGAGGCTCCTGCATCACAGCTGGAGGCTCAGCGGCAACAATCAGAGGCCTTCTAGAATAGAGTATACCAAAGGCAAACAAGAAGATATTCAGATGTGACCCGTCCAAACATGTCAACACCAGAAGAAAATCAGCAGACGGCACTTACAAACGTGACCGCTGTTATGACTGCCTCTCTAGCAAACATGCTACAAGACTTCAGCCTGTCAAACCCTTCAGGAACCTCCACTAAAAGATTCCTACCCGAAACACAAGCCATCCTCACAGCACTTATAGATGAATAGAAACAAATTAATTCCAACCTCTCTTCAGATCGTTGCATGGAATACAAATGGCCTCAGAAACAAAATTTTAGAGCTCCAAGACTTTACACATAAATATCAGCCAGATGTTATTCTGATAAGCGAGACACATCTAAGACCCTCGGAGAGCCTAAAATAAGGGGTTATCTCCTATACAGAACCGACAGACTAAACTATAGCGGCGGCGGCACTGCCATTTTCATTAAACGTTATATCAAACTCCAATCTGAAACCAACCACTAACCTTTGAGATCACAGGCGTGGAAGTATTCACTAACTCGGCTGGCAGACCGAAAATCTACTCAGCTTACAACCCACCCTTAAACTCTACTGCACTCTGATCTAAATTTCATCTTAGGAGTTAGAGAGTCCATCATTATTGCCGGAGACTTAAACTCCAAGCACCTTGCCTGGAATTGTAGAACCACCAACAAGAATGGCTGCATCCTTTCCAACTACACAGGATCAAACTAAGCTGTTGTGGCAGGCCCCAGAGAACCAACTCATCTCAGTACGTTTGGCACTGCTGACATCCGGATATAGCTATCCTGCAAGATATTAAACTTCAGTACAGTCTAAAATCATTGAACGAGTTGTCATCTGATCAAACCCAATTCTACTACAGCTGGGAAAACAACAATAACTGTCTCCTCCCTCTCACTCATTTATATCGTGGGAAAAATTGTTAAAAATATTCCGGGATTATATTGGACCTGTTCCTCATATAAGTTCAAAAGAAGATGTTGAAACCGCAATCATAAGCCTCACCCAACAAATTAACTCCGCTTTAATGGCAGTCACGATGAAGCGCTATAATGAAGACATTATGAACTTGATTAGAGAAAAAAAACAGAGCTAAGAAATGATTTCACAACACGCGCGCACCACAAGACAGAACGGTTCTTAACAGATTGAATGGTGCAGTGAGAGATGCACTCAAAGATTCCAGAGATCAACGATGGGAAGAAAAGTTAGCTTCTATCTCACCTACTGATCACTCTATCTGGGGTCTACTGAGGACCATCAGAAACAAAGGCAGATCCCTTTCCCTATACTTTCTGACCAGGGCCTTGTTCACACAGACATAGAAAAGGCAGAAGCCATAACAAAAAAATTTAGAAGAGCAGTGCAAACCTTCATATGAAAACTTAGACTACAATCACTTAAGGTTGCAGAGAAGGTCATCCTCTCACAACTTCAAGCTTCAGTAAATGAACTAAACATCCTTCCTAAAGAACAATTTGGTTTTTGGCAATACCATAGTACTGCCCAACAAATCTTCAGAATAGTTGAATATATTACCACCAGCTACAACTGGCGCCAATACACTGGAGCTGTTTTTCTTGATCTATCCAAAGCATTTGACAAAATATGGCACTTCGGATTGCTACATAAACTTATCTCAGCGGGTATCTCACTGAAAATGGTACACCTAGTTAGATCATATCTACAGAATAGAAGCATGCAACTCAAGATCAATGGTACTACCTCATCCCAGCGGCATATCTTGGCCGGAGTACTGCAGAGATCCCTACTGGCTCCATTGTTCTCTATATACATGTCATACATTCCGCACAACCCAGTGTCATCCATCATGGACTATAGGCGGATGATACAGCATTATTAGCCAGATCTCTTCGGCCACACCCCATTGCTAAAAAGCTTCAAGAAAACCTTCTAAAGTTAGAGAAATGGTTCTCCAAATGGAGACTGCAAGTAAATCCCCAAAAGAGCTTAGCCACAATTCTCTTCACGAAAAGATCGATATCTCCTGAAGGAGACGTCTTACTATTCAACACTAAAGAACAGACAGAAACAAAATACCTTGTTGTCGTGCTAGACAAAAAATTAACTTTTAACCAGCACATCAAGACTACGTGTGCAAAAGGCATCTAAAGCCACCGCCCAGATCTTCCCTCTAATCAACAGATCTATCCTCTAAACATCAGAATCAAATTGCTTTTATACCAGCTGCTGATTCGTCCCATAGTCACTTACGCTTCTCCAGCCTGGAGCCGTACCTCCAGCACTAATATCCTCAAACTGCACCGTGTACAAAATAAGTGCTTACGAATGATTCTAACGCTCCGTGGTTCGTCAGAACCAAGCAACTTCATCGAGATACAAATATTCCTTATATCATCTCTTTCCTACAGATTTTAGCAATAAAGTTTTACCTCAAAACGTCCATACACCCCAACGATCTAGTTCAGCAACCTGTAGCCTACGAGGCAACGGATATATTTAAACACAAAAGACCAAAAGTCATTTTAATTTCCTGTAGCGATACATAATCTCCGTGCCCATTTAGGGCGAGCGAACTGCTCACAAAATTTTTCCCTCACTGTAGCCGTAACAGATAATGAAGAGCATCTTGCTTCACCCCTGAAGCCATTAATGTCAAATGTCAAATGTAATTATTACCAATCAGATTATGTCAGTGATATAAAAGTACAAAAATAAATTGTATGCAATATCAAAGATTCTCATCATCACCGCTGCCAACACGGTAATTGCAGAATATTTCTGCAATTAGCGTGTATTCTGAGAAATAGTGTAAAATTTCTCAGAGTGGTTGGGGGGCATTACTCAAATCTCATCAAAATGCCTTCCAAGCTGATGTTCCTATTTTTTTTTAGGTTGGCCAGATAACATCATCAAAACAGTGATACTCACAGTCGCTCTTAGAAATGTTTAATAAGGTTGTGGACCTTGGAAGTTAATGACTGGTAATGTCGCTTTTGCTTCTTTTAACGTAAACAGAGGATTTTCACAAGTTCTACAAAGAAGATTCAGTTGCCTTTGATTCTGTTGCTATAGAAACATGGCTACAACGTTGTTGCTATAGAAACGGCAGAAGCCAGTTGTGTTTAGGAAGAATCTTTAATTCTATGTGCGGTCCATCATTTTTTTTTTTTTTTTTTTTTTTTTGCGAGGCTAAAGGCTTACCGCTACCTTCTCTGACACCAAGGAAGAAATTTTCTTAACCAAACTAGTCGTCTGCATCGCAGATGGGATCAAGAGTTACAATAACACCGATGGCCTACGACAACATTTTCATATTTCTAACATCACAGGTACGGATTATCTGTTCATGGATGATGTTGTTTGAAACTGCTGCACACGGATAACTAACTATGACACGAATATAATTATGCCTATTGATTGCGTGTATTCTTCTTTCCAGTTTGCCTGTTTTGTGGGGAGAACCTGCAAAACAGGCAAACTGGAAACCTCCACCACCGTACGAGACGGACTACTTCGGTGTTAAATATTTCTAAAGATTATAAAGCCCTAGACGGGAGTCAAACCCAGGTCTTTCCAATTACAGACTGATACTGAGAGGGTTTGTGCCAGAGAAATAGACTACATTGGCGCTAGGAGGAGGACTTTGTCACATGCTACCTCTCAACAGGTGCAAAGCTAAACTGTCCTCCCCTGCTCTGATGGAGGAGGGCCCGTCGTGGACGTCTTATTCTGGACGAAAAATAGAACCCCATTACTGATCAGCGACTGGAGCTCCAATAATTCTGACAAACCTCAATTAAGCTTTATTGAGATAGAGAACAGCAACTGAAGCCTTATTTGGGACATGCACTCAAAGGTTTCGGGGTCCACAGATGCGTGGGTGTATCTCTAGACATCAATGGCGCACCTTCTGTAAGTGGTTTATCACATATACTCTTAAGAAATACAATCTCAAAGGGTCCAGTCTAGCCATTCTCCCTGTATACCCGGAGAAGGCCTTTGATCATTTCTTGAATACGCTTTTAACATACTGGAGTGCAGTCGTGTAGATTCAAGCTTATGAAATACGATAGAGGGCTTCGAAAAACACTCTGAGATTGGTACTAAACATTATTTTCGATCTTGTTGGTTTCAAAAGGGAGTGCGACAAGGTTTTTCCCTCAGTCTAGCTCTCTTTAGTAGCATACTCAATGAAACTAAAGTGCGATTCAAAACACCCCGAGGATAATATAGACTTCCTATTCCCCCCCCTCCCCCTTATGAGCAGTGCGTGTCGCCAATGCAGACTACAAAACCACACTGTTTTACGAATCGCTGTTCCGCTGACGTTATCTCCAAAGTTCTGGATGTATCAATATTTTTGTGGGCCTAGTTAGTCGACAAAGATATAATCCGCTTTCCAACTAGTAGGTCGTAAGTTCGAGTTCTCTTACAGTCAGGAATGTTTGTATCTTTAAGTGGTAAATGAAAAATGAATTTCATCGACGGTATGAGACGACCACCTTGCTTATTGCAGAATTGATTTGGTTGATAAAGTTCCACCTTTCACCACTCAAGCGAAATTATCTCACTTAGAGGCCATTCGTGATTCTAAATTGCGCGATAGACGATAGATCTGCAACAATTTGGGAGAGAAATTCACATCATAAATGCATTCTGGCATCTACGTTAACCCAGACAGAAATTTCAAAACTTCGGAGAAACTGAAGTTTTGTCCCTCCCCCCGTCCTTTTTAGAGGGACTTCACATGAAGGACAAATATGAAGTCTCGCAGTCATTTTCACCTGTATGCCAATAATTTTTACACTGGCACTGGAAACTCACCTTGAAGCAGGCTTGAAGCAATGGATCATCAGTTACTTTTCTTTTTGATTGTGGGAATACAGCGAAAGCATATAAGGGCGACGACGCCGGTGGATTATTATATGTTACTTGTCTCGGTCTGTATGCGGGATCATAAACATTGCCACATCCATTTGTGATCGAGACAAGTTTTCCTCAACCAAAGGGTATCGAACTTTCTCTCTGTATGCTAGCAAGGTATCTTAAGATTGTTGTTACTCGGGTTCTTCGCTGGTATGCCTGTTTCGAGGATGGAAATCCTTCCACACGAGACTGGTTAACTCACCTTCAGTTGAACGAACCCTTACGAAGATTCTTCACGTCCTCAAAGGGTCTTTCCGCAGGTCTTTCCAACGGAAGAGCATAACTGATGCCAACTAACATCTTGAAGATAGGTTGAATGCTCATGTTGTCTCAGTGCTCAGTCAAACGGATTTTGTTTTCCTTAGAAAATATTGTGGGGAGAAAACCACGTCATAATCACATTTAGATGCAGTAACGGAGTTTTTTTTTGTGTGTGTGTGAAAATAGTGATATAAATCCCAAGTTCATTTACGCTATCTTCCGAAGTCGCAGTAATTTTTATTCCAAATATTTAGCTCCATTAGGATTCTAAAAACACAGTAGAAGTACAGTTGAAGTAATACTACATCATTACGGATTCAATTCGCATTCTATAGTTTTAATTATTGTCCATGACGGGCAACTCCGCAGCAGATTTTGATAAATCGAATTTTAGAAAATTTATATCTTTCTAAATAATCTAGACCATATTCACACACGACCACAATTCCCTAGCTTAGCCTAGAAAAATAAAGAAATAAAATTTCTTACAGGTTAAGGTTTCTCTTTCACGGTACAGGATGTACTGTAGGCTGACAAACTTTTGTAGGTTGGAATCGCATAAAAAAATTAACAACGGGTATGCTTTCCTCAATAATTTAGCATGCAGTATAATAGACCACATGCAGTTCTACTGATAAATGAGGTCACAGATAACGATTGGCAAGATCTGTTGCGGTTAGAGCACGTCAGGAGAGTTTCATCTCCACCCAACCGGAAAGATCATTTGTGCCATGAACGAGTTGAAATTTCACGAATGGAAACTATAAGATAGGCCATCTTCCAACCTTTCGTCGTTAACAAGTTATTGTTTATATTTGTATACATATAAGATCTGTTTTGTTCATTATAGTGGATGACATTTTTTATCATTCTTATCCACGAAATGTAAACCTATAACACATTTAGTAAATTAGTTATAGGTTATAGTTATAGTTATATAATGACCAAGGGGGAACATTTTTTTTTTTTTTTTTTTTTTTTTTGTATTGGGTTCTGTTCCATTTTTGTTTCGTGCTTTCAGCATGCCTTTTAATGGTCAGCGTGCCAAAGTCAGCATCAAAATGCTTATGGCTTCTGTAGTCAACAGTTTTTCAGCGACTCTTCCCGGATTGATTGAGTAGACTACCTTTAGGAAAACAGTTGTCCATTTATTTTGCAACATTTTGATGATAATCAAAATGTTGATCATCATCAAAATTATTTAATTTTGTTTAAATAAATTTTTTATTAATTAATATTAATTAATTTTGTATAAAATTGAAATTGAAATCCTATAAAAATGTCTACTTCTATATCTGCTTGACTCACTTCTAGTTTCACCAAAATACCAGCGACTACATGAACATAGAAATTTGTAGACACGTGTGTGACGTGGAGGATTGAGACTATCCTTAGCAGAACGTAGAAATTCAGCTTGAAACGTGAAATTGGAAGTTCAGCGAGTGACCTCCTAGAATATTAAGAGTGAATTCATTACCGAGACTTACACAATCCAGTCTTGTACACTACATACATGACTGGAATGTCTGATCAACCATTCAAAGTTTTACATTGAAGGCGATTCATAATATATAAACTGTACAAAGAAAGATAGATAGATAGATAAAGAAATGAATTTTTTTATAAACTAAATTAAAATAAAATTAGCTATTAAAATGTTTCACTATTTTTTATATATAAACTTTTTTTATTTATTAATAGAATAATTACTAAGCACCTTTTTTTTAATTGTATTAGAGTATATTATTAATAAAGTCTGTTGGACTGGATTATTGTATTGTAAGGTAATGCAGTATAATTTTGCTGTTATGGTGCAATATGGTGCAATAAGACAAATGTCTCTACGATCTACGATTTAAAAAAAAATTGAAATCCAGCAGCAGTAAGTACATATTTTACTTTATAGAAATTACATGCCGATGTTAAATTTATAATCACTTTCATAAACTGGAAAATGTCTTATAAGTGATACTGCAATATGCATTACATTTTTTTTTCTTTCTTCAGAAAAGAATCACTTTTCAAGAACATTCACCCCCCACCCCCTGCGTCAAATGGGAACAAATATGAGTCATGTTATAAACTTTTGTTTTAAATAATACCCATATTAATATTCTTTTAAGAAACAGGTTGACACTGTAATAAGATTCATAAAGCCCACTGTAAACAATTACAATAAATTTGTTGGCATTGTTATTGGTGCTGCCCAACGAACCATTCCAAGAGGTTTTAGGAGAGATTATATCCCAGGCTGGAATAGTGACAGTGAAAAACTGTATGAAGAATTCTCCACTAATAATAACCCTACAGTAGCCACTGAGCTTCTTTAGTCTCTTGACAATGCTAGAAAAGAAAAATGGATTAAAACAATGAACAATTTTAATTTTACTCATTCCACTCGAAAAGCTTGGTCCCTGATTGGGAAGCTTGACCCTAATACAAGGACTTCTGGTAAACTGCCCGCCATAGATCCAAAACACATTGCAAAGCATTTCGTCTCAATGACTAAATATCCTCAATATATATCATCAATATATATATCATCAATATATATATATCAACAATATCATCAATATATATAAATAAATATCATCAATATATCCTCAATAGATAAAGTAACTATGAGAGAGGTGAAACAAAAACTAAAAAATCTCAAAACGAATCTTCCCATCATCACCATCTCAGGCTTTCACTTCCCAGGAACTTACCCAGGCAGTTAACTCGTTGAGGACTGGGAAGGCGGCTGGACTCGATAACATCTATCCTAAATTCATTAAGAACTGTGGACCAAAAACTATTCAATGGCTTACTGCTATGTACAATAATATCCTGGACTCTGGCATACTTCTATCAATTATTAAAAGATCTAAAATCATTGCTGTCTTAAAACCTTGCAAAGACCCTATAATTGCTTCCAACTACCGTCCTATTGCCTTGTTAAATATCTGCCTGAAACTTCTCGAAAGAATGCTATACAACAGAATTTCTTCAAGTATACATAACAGAACTTCACAGGAACAGGCTGGCTTCAAACCTGACAAAAGTGGTTGCGATCAAGTACTGGCCTTTATAGAGAACTGTTATGAAAAAAAAATTGAAAACAATAGCGGTATTCGTGGACCTCTCTGCTGCCTATGACGCAGTGTGGAGAGAGGGTCTTATCTTAAAATTCCTAGAAACTATCCCATCACCAAAACTAGCCAACCTAATTAATCAAATACTAGCAGACAGATGGATACAAGTATCTCTCAACGAATCCCAAAGTAAATTCTTTAAGATTAAAAATGGCCTACCTCAGGGTCAGTACTTGCCCCATTGCTCTTTAACTTATACGTGGGATGTTCAATAAGTAATAAGACTAATTTTACTGTGGCGAAACCACTCATCACAATATTAATTTCTGTGGAATAAAGAAATGTTGCTTATGTATTAACAAAATAGGTTGATAGATGGCGTATACGGGCTGATGTGCCAGAGTGTTACGTGACTAAACGCAAGTGCTCATCGGCGCGCCTGCGAGGGGCGACCAGTCTTCGAAATGGAAGCGTCCTTGGAACAGCGTTATGCGATTAAATTCTGTGTGCGTTTGCAAAAATCGGCATCGGACACTTTTAACATGATACGCGAAGCTTTCCACGATGAAGCAATGTCGAGGGCAAGTGTTTTTCGCTGGCATAAAACTTTTCAGGAAGGAAGGCAAAATGTGGAAGATCTTGAACGTGAGGGAAGACCTTCAACGTCCATCACAGAGACAATGATCAACACAGCAGCGATTATCATCAAGCACGTCAAAAGGAAGCGTCCATTGCTGAAGAATGGCTTCTTATTGCACCACGATAATGCAAGGACACATATTGCTGGTTGTGTAGTGGACGTTTTGCAGAAGAACAACACAGATATCCCACCACACCCTCCATACAGTCCTGATCTCGCACCATGCGATTTATGGCTTTTTCCTCAGCTCAAGAAACTACTAAGAGGCCGCCATTTCGAAAGCAACAAAGCATGTGTAAAAGCTGCTGAGGCGGTTTTGGAAGAACTCTCAAAAAACGGACTCTCACATGTGTTTAAGAAGTGGATGCAACGTTGGGACAAATGCATCGCGTCTCACAGTAGTTACTTCGAAAAAGACCATGTAAATGATGACGATTAAAGGTAATCTGTTTTCTGTATAAATATAGTCTTATTACTTATTAAACAGCCTACGTATATTAGTGATATCCCAGAGACAAGATCACGGAGATTCATGTATGCTGACGATATTGCCATTGCAACTCAACATTCAACATTCCAAAAAGCTGAGAACACCTTAACTGAAGATCTGGCTGTACTTCAATAAATACTTTAGACGATGGCGATTACAACCTAACCTGAACAAAACTGAAGTAGCAGCCTTTCATTTAAGTAATATCCAGGAGAACAATATCCCAAAAGTTTACTTCAGAAATATACAGGTGAACCTTAACAATCATCCAAAATACCTAGGAGTTATCCTAGACAGAAGTTTGACATTTAAATATCATCTAGAAAATATTGAAATATTGCTGGGAAATTAAAAACTCGTAGTAATATAATGCATAAATTTGCTGGTACTTCTTGGGATGCTGATGCCAACACACTGCGTACTACCGCACTGTCTTTGGTCTATTCTACAGCAGAGTATTGTGCTCTTGTGTGGTTGAACAGCGCACACGCTTGTTTGGTCGATGTCCAACTGAATCAAACTATGAGGATAATCTCTGGAGCTTTGAGATCTACTCCTGGCTACTGGCTCCCAACTCTCAGTAATATAGCCCCTCCCTCGCTCCGCAGGACCCAAGCCTTAAGCAAACTATGGACAAAAATAATTGGAAACAGTTCCTTGCCTATCCACCAAGACATTTCCTTCCATACTTCACAAAGACTGAAATCCAGGCCTGGAGGAGTGCAATACAAATAAACGACCAGAACTTCGACCTATGCGAGTCATGGGGAGAGTATTGGTTTCAACATTCCCTCAATCTTCAAATACCCATCTCAAATCCGACATCTCGTCTGGAGGTCTTCAATCTCCCTAGACATGTATGGACCACTTTAAATCGGATCAGAACAGGACATGGGAGATGTAAGCATCTCTCACATAAATGGAGCTGGTCCAATACTCCGAACTGTGAATGCGGAAGAGGGATCCAGACTATCAATCACATTGTGCTTGAGTGCCCTGTCTACTCATTCTAGGGTTCTAAAGAGGACTTTTTTAAACTGACTCCAGAATCCCTGGAGTGGGTGGATCCGGGATTTAAGGATTAAGCTCTGACTTCTGATTCTTAATTTTGATGTTTAATCATTTCAACCTAGTGTACCCCTTTTAATATGATTTTTACAATTGTTTTTATGCTATTTTATGTAATTTGTATGTTTTATTCTGAGACCTGTACATCATACGCTAAATAAATAAATTAATATTAAATGTTCACTCATTTAGAAAAATTAAATACTGAATATTTAATTTTTTTTCTAAAATTATTTAACTCTTCCCCCCCTTAAGATTATTTAATTGTCTTAAAATTTTAAATTTTTTTTTCACTAAAATTATTTTACTTTTTTTCTAACATTATATACTTTTTCCTACGATAAGCGTAGATAAAGAATCTATTACAATGCTGGCATTAATAAACACGTCAAAGGCAGGAGTACATTTTTTTCACTTCATCCGCATGGCCACCAATACGTGGAGCCTCCTTTACCAAGTTTAGCAGAACAAGAGAGTTAACCCTTATTGTGAAATGGGTGGAATGTGAGGTCTGTTTATTCCCCGACGCACATTTAACTAGTTGTTTATAGTTCGCTTAATGTCTCATTAAGTAGGAACACGCATCTAGGGAGTCTTCTGCCGTGTTCTCTCGAGAAATTGTCGAAGCTATTCCCCCAGTCTCGAAGCCTTTTAGTGAACAAATACAGTCCGAGATAACACTGTTGGCAGATAACAATAAATTCGTAGTGCTGGTACGCATTTGCTGAAAAATCTGTGAGCTAAGTGGCATTCTAGCAATCGAGTTGGACCTCAGTACCAAATGGTGGCCGTTCGTAAGGGAGTTACTGCCTGTTGTTATCTTTATGGGTTCGCCGCTGTGTGCACCCATTAAACATCTCTTTAGCTACTTCCCTTTCGTCAGTTCAGGATAAATCTTTCTAGTTACCGAACGTGCTGTTAGTAGAGCCGCTTCTGTGGTGATCACCGGCCGCGGAACCGCAAAGAATTTTCCGGTAATGAACCTCGACCGCCTCCGTGTTTCTACACGTTTTTTCTTCTGTCTCGTGAGAGTTGTCTGTCATTTGGCACGTGACCCGTACACGGATCGACCGACCTTTAGAGATTCTTTTTAAACGTCCGCTTGATTTCCGGAATATCTTCGGAAACAAATATCGGCCGCCAACATACTCAACCAACACACTTCGCCGAACACGTGCTCGCAAGTTTCGGAGAAAAATTTTCAAACGGTAAGAGCCGTTGGCGAGAGAATGATCGATCGCCTGTACTTTCTCGACGCGTTGGTGCGAAGAACGTCGACAGTAACCATCGGGGGTTTGCGAATGTTGACGGAACTTCTTTATTTATTAAACTCAATTATAGGAGTTGATGGTTTTGTTGTGCACTTGTAATCTTTTCTGTACACATTTCCCGTCATCAGATAATCGCCCGATGCGGAAACGTTGCTTACTAATGTAAACATTCGCCTTAAAAGTGAGATGTTTCGTCTCGTGCACCAATTTCGGTGCTTCTTGACTCGAGTGGCTGTCATCGAAGACTTGAGAAGGTTACTAGTGACAAGTGATTCCACTTTCGCCTTGCTAACGTCTATCCCTTTACTTCCACATTCTCTCACCTTCTTTCTCTCATCGTTGGCTACGATTATCGATATTGCAGTTTTTTTTTTTTCTTATTTCATTTTAACCGAACCTGTTCCCTCAGAATTGCAAATGATGCCACAGAAGTCACATGACAGACGAGTTCTCATCATCAGCATTTTCTCATCCTACACAATTTTATTATTATTCTTTTTTTTTTATATTTGAATAAGCCCTTGCAACGTTGGCAGCTACTCAGGTGAAGTGTGACGTGGGAGTGTTAAGAAACCTTTTACGGACGATAGGGATAACCCGTCATAGGAGGCTCCGGTAACGACCTAACTAGCAACCTTGAAGGTGACTCTGTGATTGCTCCGATGTTTTCTGGGATCAGCAAGTTCGGTCACTATACGGGGGGGGGGGGAGATAAAAATTTTCTGGATTAACTGGTTTCTAGCTGGTTTTTCATTGTAAAATTTATATATATATATATATATATATGTATATATATATATTAAAGATACCAAGAAATTTTATAAGCTAGGTTTTAATCCTTTTTTCCCAAGTAAACAATTGCGGCTGCACGTAGTGCAAGTCTGAGGCAACTCGTGGTAAAGGTGACGTAAGCTCCGATCACTTTCCTTAGTATTTTCCCCTAATGCAAAACACATACCCTTAAAGATGTGTTTTGCATTAGACTTAAAAGAGCTAGACTTAAAAATGTCAAGGTTGAAGTGATGCAGAGCTTATAAATTTTACCTAAACAAGTTGGCACAAGTTGCTTTGACCTTATTAAATAAAAATCTCAGAATAAGAGTAAGATGTAGAAACTTTTTTACCTTGGGTATATCTGACGAGACCTCAATAAATAAAATAAAATAAAGACCCCTTGCCTTTAATGCATAGCATCTTCGCAAGCGGATATGCTTTGCATTAAGGGAAAATACTAAGGAAAGTGATAGGATCTTACTCCACCTTTACCACGAGTTGCCTCAGACTTGCACTATGTGCAGGGGCAAACTTGACTTTCTTGTCTGTTTGCTTACTTGGGAAAAAGGATTAAAACCTAGCTTATAAAATTGCTTGGTATTTTTAATATAATTTTAATTAGGTAAAAAACTTTCTACATAGTCCTTATAAGGACTGGCTTAAAAGGGGAGAGGGAAGCAAGAATGCTTTTCATCTTCCCCGTTATCTGTAGAGAGAGAGAGAGAGAGAGAGAGAGAGTGCAACTTTCTACATATATATATAGAGAGAGCAACTTATCAGGGGCGAATATTCAGGGTGTGTGATGCTCATCCACCGAATAGCAATATCGCCGATATTATATTTATTGATTTATTCCCGATAAAGACTCTTCCCGCATTGTTTCCAGAATTCCTAAAAAGAAAACACAAAATAATGATCCATGAAGAGGGTATTTTCGACACGTAAACCTTGCGTCACATTCGCGTCAATAGCCTGGGTGTGCTTTCAAAATACATACACCTTTGAGCCCTTTGAAAAGATATACACATGGCGTAGAGGGTCAAATTCTTAACGTTCTAGAGTTTTTTAAATTGCTCAGAAGGTGATGCAGGGTGAACTCTGAGAGAATCGCACCTAGAGACTGTGATTGGTTATTATGTCAACCAACACCACTGGAAGTTGTCATAGGTCATGAGTTGATGTTTTTGTTTGCTGAGTTTTATCTGTTTTGCGTACGTGAAGTTTGAACTGACATAGTTGGCACATTTTTATATATAATATAGACAAGTTTACAATATATAATTTTCGATAAATGTATAACTCTTTTGCCCATATTTACATCGGGAAACAGTATTATAGTCGAAGGAGTCCTCCTTTTCCAAATTTTACACCTTTGATTAATTCAAATATACCAACCAAAATACAGCATTCTCTTTCATTATTGTTTTCTAATATACGAATAATTGTATCCAGATTTCGATGCAATTATTTGATAACTTAAAGTATTCAAAGTTATCTACAATTAATCGCATTAAATCAATTAAGATGAGCACCCGATGTGCGATATACACCTAAAACTTTCATATATCCATAAAAATGCAATCATACGATCAAACCGACGTGAATTTTATAGCCCTGGTGGTGATTAATACCTTTGGAAGGTAATGGATGACGATGCTGTAGCCAATGAAGTTCTAACTGAGGCTCGACTATTGCTGTTACCCTCCTGCCATGATCAGAGCTTTAATTGCTCAATAACACCTTATCCCTACACTGCCCTCTACAGATAACGGGGAAGATGAAAAGCATTCTTGCTTCGCCCCTTTAAGCCAGCCCTTATAAGGACGTGAATTTTATAGTCCTGGTTGCATAAATCACGACAGCACACCCACCCAAAATGGACACGCGACGCCACTGATATATATATATATATATGTATATATATATACGTGTGAAATGCGAGAAAAAGAAAAGCCTGATTTTTCACGAGGAGAAACACGATGTAACGTCTTAGTCTGACACCGGTTGACATGAACCACAGAAAAAGGATTCCGTTGCTTTTTCTTATAGGTTAATTTTTTCTAAGTATTCAAACTATGATTACGCATAGTTTGCTACGTGACATATGCTACGGCGAGTTCAGATTTTTCTGCTTACAATATTTTACAGATAATTTGGTCTTCATGGAAATAATAAAGAATTATGAAATTATTTTATCATATCCGCGAAAAAGAATTTGAATATTATTCTTTATATGAACTCCTCTCCCCACATAAGAGGATACAAATTCTATAACGTAATGGCGAATCTTTTTTAAGAGTTGCTAAATAAATATATTTTTTATTTTAATATCCTCGCGTGTTTCTCGAAATTTGTACAGTATATCATTATTTTTCACGTTTACTTGACACGTTTTACTCGACAAAAGCGTAACAGAAAATGCATAAAATAAAAAAAAAAGCATTATTTCAAAGATGCTTTAAATAAAGGTATTAAAATAAAATTCTTCATAAAAATGTTATCACATAATTTTGTCACAATGTCGTCAGTACAGCTCACCAGTCCGACTACAAACAAATCACTGCATGAATACAACTGTTTACTGAATGGTGTGACGTCACTGCATGCCTGGCGGAGCGAAATGCATGTAGAGGTCACGACCTAAGATGGATTCCTGGAATGATGTTGTTTCTAAGTTCCGTTTTTTTTGGGGAGAAAACTCTGAATCCCGCTGCCCAAAAATTTTATACCCGAGTCATATGTTCGTCACCCTTATCCTACAGCATATCATCATCATGTGGGGGATAGGGAGGAGGGGATTAAACGTAGAGTGAGATATCCTTTGGTGAGTTTCCTGAAGAGGTGGAGCATATTAAAAGTTTGGGAGAAACCGATGAAGAAAAAATGAACCAGGAGGACAAGACGTTACAGTGGTTGGAAGCCGGAGAATAAACAGATGTTGATCAGAAGCTGCTCGTAGTTACACATATACACTATGTTGACAAAAGTATTTGAACCCTTAGTTGTGGTAAAAACAAACAAACATGCGTTTTAATTACATTTCTAGAACCGAGTGGAGCTGCCTTTGGCTTGAATGACAGCCAGTACCCTTCGGGGCATCATTTCAACTAATTTCTGATACGTCAACAGGAATATTCTTCCATTGCTGATGGTGATGACAGTCGCTATGGTCTGGAGCTATTTCGACTTTATAATTCGTCCCAGAGATGTTCGAGGGAGTTCAGGTCTGAACTTTGAGACAGCCAGTTCAACACTTCGACCGTTTGTGGAACCAATCTCAGACAAGCAATGCACTATGGCATGGAGCATTTTCGTGTGCTGAAACATACAAGGGTTACTGCCGAAGTAATTCCACAACATCGGTTCGGAAGCATGAAGTTGTCCAGGATGCCCAGGTAGCCATCAGACGTTATGGTTTTGGGTATGCCCACCAATAGACCAATTCCCATCCAACCGAAACACTTTCATACCATTACCAAGTCTCCACGAAAGTTGATAGTTGGAATGATGTAGCCCTACGGGAACCGTTCCCGCCCCCTGTAATCTCCAGATCCAAACACACCATCAGAGTGACATCTGAAAGCGTGATTCGTCGCTACACCGAACCATTTTCCAATCCTGCTTTCATACCATACCATACCATACCATACCATACCATACCATACCATACCATACCATACCATACCATATATTCCACTCCTACTGAATCTTCCCTGTTCTGAGACAAAAATTATATAGCCTAGTCAAAGGAATAGCCAGTTCCGCAGGTCATTCGTAGATGAAAAGTTGATGGTGTTACCATAGCAGAAAACACTCTGGAGGTCATCTACATGCGCTGACTGAAATCCACGAGCTCTATCTCGTAATGTTCGAGCATTCCGCACGTCATCAGCGGCGGACTTCGCAGTCAACGTGAAAAATGCTACGGTCCAGAAACGTTATAAGAGACACCAGTCCAAATGTCGTCTGGCGTTGAGGAGGTGATGTTTGGTTTGTTCTCAGCAGCGCTACCGTGGCGACCTAAGGCCTGCAACTCTCTGTGGACAGTTCTAGTACTGACAAATGTCCCTGCAGCATTTTCCACGTTGACTGCGAAGTCCGCCGCCGATGACGTGCGGGATGCTCGAACATTACGAGATAGAGCTCGTGGATTTCAGTCAGCGCATGTAGTGACCTCCAAAATGTTTTTTTGTACTATGGTAGCACCATCAACTTTCGATCTACGAATGACATACATATCAATCTGGTGTATGCAACATTAGAAACTCGGGTTATGAAGAGGAGGTACTAAGAGTTGCTGGGATATCAGCACGTGTGCTAAAAGATTGTTCAGCTGAACTGGCTATTCCTTTGACCAGACTGTTTAATGTGAGGCTCAGAACAGGGAAGGTTCCGCAGGAACGGAAAGAATGTATGGTAATTCCATTGCACAAGGGTGGTGCAAAGACTAATGTATCCAACTATCGACCAATCAGTATCTCTGGGTGGTGGTGATGATTTTTGAAAAGCTGATCAGGTTTCACATACAGAAGTGGG
Organism: Typopeltis vanoorti; assembly: GCF_054136105.1. Lineage (NCBI taxonomy): Eukaryota > Metazoa > Arthropoda > Arachnida > Uropygi > Thelyphonidae > Typopeltis > Typopeltis vanoorti. The sequence continues at coordinate 58,328,388 of NC_143561.1, forward strand.
TTCACAGAGAATCTATACTTTGCAATGAACACCATGGGTTTACTAAAGGAATGGTTATGCTTTAACAACTTGTTCACATTCTATAACAATGTTACCATTGAACTAGACAAGGGGAAATGGATACACCATCATACTTTTGGATTTTTGCAAGGTTTTTGACAGAATACAGCGTGGCAAACTGTTGAGTAAATTGGAGAATATGGGTTTGGATTGTAAAATATTAGCTCGGTTAAGGACGACTGATTGACAGATATCAATGAGTGGTGTATGGGGATTTGAGTCTACAAGATTTGTACCACAAGGATCAGTCCTTGGTCCACTATTATTCAGTCTATACATTAATGATATTGGGAAGGATTTGACAAGCGACATACAGTTATTTGCTGATAATGCAAAGATAGGCAGGGAAATCAGGAATGCTGCTGATATGCAGTACTTGCAGAGTGATTTGAATACGCTGGAACTGTGGGCATGGAAAAATCGTCATCATTTCACCGTTAGTAAATGTAAATTCTTACACTTTGGTGTTATTAAATATTGGTGGGATTATGCTTGAAGAATCTGATGAGGCTGGGAATCTTGGAGTTTTACTAGAAGAGAAAGTTAAAGTTCAAGGACCAAAATTTATAGCAAAAATTGCAAATACAACTCAGATAATAATGGCAATGCTGAAACGAACCTTGACAGGTAAAGATAAGGATGTCATTTTTCCTCTTTACAAGGCCTTGATAACACCTCACTTGGACTACTGTATGCAAGCTTGGTTTTCATGCTAATTCTGATAGAGTGAAAAGAGAGTACAAAGTAGAGTGTTAAAAATGATACCGCGATTGTGGAATTATGAAGAGAGAGAGATTGATAAATGAATGATAAAAGATGAGTGATATGATTGAGACTTAGAAACTTCTGAAAAAGTCACACAGGTTTTCCAGCAGATAGAAGTTTTCAATTTATGGAGGGAAGGAAACCTTGATTCATTCTCGATATCCAAAAAAGCATCCTTGGATATTGAGAATGAATGCCGTCAAGAAAGAATGGTGATGAGGGCTAGAGGTTTCTCTCATAAGGTGGCGCGTGATTGGAATCGATTACCATTGGAGATTGTGTGTGCAAGCAGTGTGAATGAATGAATTCAAGAATAAGTACGAGTATGTTCGCTGGTGCGTGTAGTATGTGGCCTCCCTCGATGAGTCACTGATCTCCCATAATAATAATAATAATATAGAAGAGTCATAAGTCAGAAACAGAATGTCTGTGAGAAACAAAATGGAATGAGTGACTTGGAGCCGCCATCAATTAACGAGATGGCATTTAAGGATTTTTAGATAGATTTTTGGTGCACCATCCCAAATGTGAGCTCATTAGTTTAAGGTTTTGGAAGGTGTATAGGTAAAACGTAATGTCTTAAGGGAAAACGAAACGTAGCATTTTGGCAGCGGAGGCTGAATGCGGTATGGTTATGTCCGAAAAGGCTTGGGATGTAAGTCAGTCTAAAAAGAGATAATCTCTCGAGGAGATTTCAGTAATATCGAAGGTGAAGAGAGAGCGAAATGGGATCTCTTTTGTGTTGAATAAGATAGCAGCGTGTTTTGGAAGCAATAAAGTTGACCAAAGTTGTTCTCACTCCCACTGAAATATGGTAAAAGATGAATGTTTAAGGTTATTGATTATGGAAGATCTTGTAGCTTGGGATTTTTGAGTAATGCAAAGCTTGTGGAATAAAGGAGAATGGAGGGTACTAACAAAATTATAGATAGAATGTAAAATGCGCGGACGAAAGAGACCTTGGGTACTCTGACACTGGTAGGAATGTCTGTCGATGGGTGATGTGGGTAAGATCTGCTTTAGATCAAGTATCACAGACTCCATATAAGTAGCCATCGATTAACTGGTTTGTCTGCTTCAGTTGAAAGTTAATGCCTTTTAAATAAAGGACGATAGCTTAATGTCCTGGTTTTATCTCCATTGTTTGGAATGTGTTGAATACCATCTTGTTTCTATGAATGTAGGACTATGAATTGTAGATGCTTGATGTGTATGACAAACTGTAAAAACATCGGATGGATGTTAATTCTGGATTGCTAAACAGCAAATAACAATCAAGTCTAATAACTTGGATTTGCACATCTTATCTTATGTGTACAATTAAATATTTATTTAGTATTTATATCTTAAGTGTACAATTAAATATTTATTTATTTAGTATTTAGTAGCAAACATATATTTATAAAAATATTTACATCTTATCTTATGTGTACAATTAAATATTTATTTAATTGCACACATAAGATAAGATGTGCGTGTACAATTAAATATTTATTTAATTGTACACATTTAATTTTTAGTATTTATTTATTTAATATTTAGTAGCAAACATATATTTATTTAATTTTTAGTATTTATTTATTTAGTAGCAAACATTTTCTAATTCAAGATAGCTAGCATTTACCGCCCAAGTTAGCATAAAAAATTTCTAAAAGTGTATTACTCATATTTTTAAGTTGTTAAAATACTTTTGGTGTATAAAATTACTTATGCGTTTTTAAATTATTTTTAAATTTAAATCTTAATTTATATTTAATAATATTATTAAATAATAATGACTAATTTTTATTATATTTCAAGTTTAGGCTTTTATTTAAAATATTAAAAGTTTCTGATCTTGCCGTTTACTAACTTTTCTTTTGCATAAGTGCGCATGCACACACACTGAAAGAACCCAGTTGCTTGTTGCTATAATTAATTAATATCTAAATACTTACATTATAACGTTTTCCTGTTTCTGTACTAAGCTTCTCTAGGTACCTTTGTATCCGCATTTTACTTGGTATGTCGATCAGTACGTGGAAATGTAATGGCACAGTGGCATGAAATAGTATACTCCTCAAACATCGGATCATAGTACGAGCTATTTTCATATTCTTATACGCATATTTGCAGAAAAAAGCAATGTGAACTACACGGGGAAAATCTGTATGCTTATGATTCATTATTTGGCTACTTATATTTTTTTCATTATACGTATGATTACATCCTTTGCACAGGGTAAGCATTTTGACATTTGCAGACGATAGAACCGAATACATCGACACCAGATTGTATAGGACTAAGCAAAGTACTAAAGAACCAATGAGACCATTTCTAATTGTTGAATACCACTTCATAGCTGGCGCTGATGTGTTGCTAATTACTATGAAATCAAAGTATCGTACTGATTACTGGCCATTTTTAAAATATCAAACGACTCAGCTTGGAAGATCAACCACTCTAAAACAACACTTACAGATTCTAAATAAATATATGTTGCCATATCAACTATCCGTTGAATTTTTCTCTTATAAACAATTGAAGTAAGGTATGCTTACATATAATCAGCCATGGGTTGCGCTAATTTTCCAGTAATGTAGACAGTTGCGTTTCTAGGCCAGCAAGTTACTGGCTTAATGTCCTCATTTCATCTTTCTCTTACGTTAAAGACCGGTTTGAGACTTATTTCCTCTTCCAGTCTTCAGCGAGGCGTTTACTGCTATTTGCAAGCGACACATATTTGTTTGTATTTATCACTGTGGACTTTTGCGTAATAAAGAATAAAGTGCATCAGAAAGTGATGATAATATTGGTTAATAATTTCAAAAATTTAATTGTCAATTCTGTGTACAAAATTGACAGAATTGTACACAAAAACATCACCTTATCGTATGACTTGGAAAGAAAAAAAAAATCGACATATTTCTAAGTAGACGATCTTTTTGAGTCACCACTAGTAACCCGGATGTTCTGCATAATAACGTATGCGAAATATCCATAAAGTTCTCAACGCTTTTTAAAATTTCATACCTCATAAATCTTAAAGGCCGATACTCTAAACTTTATATTCATATTTAGGCTCGCATGTGCTAATCTATCCGACATAAACTGTCAACTCTGCAAGTTTAATTTCCTGCATGAGATGCAGTTCTATAATATGAGGTTTCTAGAAATGGTTAGGATCAACATTTTCTTTCATATTTCTCAGTCAACTTGAAAAAACTTCTTATGGTATTTAATCAGAAGCTATGAAAATTTAAATATAGCTAAACTAGTGATCTGTCCATTCCATAGAATAAACCTGAGGGCCAGAGTATAAAGCTCAGCGAATTTTAATTCCATTTACGACGTCATTTTTCTTCAATGCTGGGTTTTCGGCGGTCGCTGTAATATAAAGCAAGTATCGTGCGAAATTCAACGTTGGAACAGGAAATGAGGGTGGCTGTGTCCAGTGTGATTCCAAGATTTGAGATGTGCAGTGAACAACAGCTCATCCGTCCCACTAATTACGATTTATTTATTCAATGATTTGATTGTTCAAAATATGTACTTATTTAGTACTTTTTACATAAATTATTTGTGAATTTGAAACACGTGTTTCATTTATTTCTTTCACTTAACCAATCTAATCTCACCAACTGCGCACTGCAACTGTTAGGTAGGCCTACATTCTGACTTGGGGCACTGTGAACCGAAAAATTTTGGGAACCACTGGCATACAGCATTTTTTGATAACAGTTCTTTTGGTTTACCGGATACCTTGTTTTATTGTTGTTTTCCATAGTTTTATGTAATTTGATCAATATGAATATTGAATAGAGTTGGAGGTAAACTACATCCTTGTTATGTCTTACAGCTTAATTAAAATTTTTTCTATTAATTTATTATCTAATTGTAAATTTATTTTTGTATGTTCAAATATAATTTTTATGCTTTATATTATTAATTAGAATGAATTTCCTTGATTTCTCATTATACACCATAATTTTTCTCTTTTATATAATATATCAATATTATGAGCATAACATTTATGTATTATATGTATTATATGAGATGGATGGATCAATCGACCGTGAGATGCGGTGATTCATTCATTCAATCCAATAGCCTTGGAGTTTAATAGATGGCAATGCTGTAGCCAATGAAGTTCTAACTGAGGCTCGGCTATTGCTGTTACCCTCCTGCCATGATCAGAGCTTTAATAGCTCAATACACCTTATCCCTTCACTGTCCTCTACAGATAACGGGGAAGATGAAAAGCATTCTTGCTTCGCCCCTTTAAGCCAGTCCTTATCCTTATAAGGACTATAAGGACTATGTATTATATTATGGTTGGAGGAATCAATCGACCGTTAGATGCGATCGATTGGTTCATTAATGCCCTTGGGGGTAACGGATGGCAACAATGCAATGCTGTACCAATGAAGTTTAACTGAGGTTCGGCTGTTGCTGTTACACCCTTGGGCGATGAGCTTTTGAGTTCGCTCTCTTAAGGTTTCTGCCTTAAGGGAGCACTTTGAGTTTCCGGGGTAGGTGTTCTCCGGCACGGCCCGCTGAGGGGCTTTGGTGGTGAATTATTTTCCTCGGAATTTGAGCGGTTCTGCCAGTGGTCGGGGAGCCCGTCACTGAGTGGAACTAACGCTGAGATTAGGACGGTCTTTCGCCCACTATGGAGTGGCCTAGAGATCGTCCGTATTTTTGAGATTTCACCTTTACTTACATAGTCGGTGATTGATTTTATATGAGATGCCCATATAGGGTAACGGATGGCAATGCTGAACCAATGAAGTTTAACTGAGGTTCGGCTGTTGCTGGTATCCTGGGTAAATGAGTTCGCTCTCTTAGGTTTTTCCCTAAGGGAGCACTTTGAGTCTCCTGGGAAAGTGTTCTTCGGCACGGCCCGCTGAGGGGTACTTGCCGGTGAATTATTTTCCTCGGAATATGAGCGGTTCTGCTCAGTGGTCGGGGAGCCCGTCACTGAGTGGAACCAACGCTGAGATTAGGACGGTCTTTCGCCCACCATGGAGTGGCCTAGAGATCGTCCGTATTTTTGAGATGTCACCTTTACTTACATAGTCGGTGATTGATTCATTCAATCAATACCCTTGGAGGGTAATGGATGGCAATGCTGTAGCCAATGAAGTTCTAACTGAAGCTCGGCAATTGCTGTTACTCTCTTGCCATGATCAGAGCTTTAATAGCTCAATAACGCCTTATCCATACACTGTCCTCTACTGATAACGGGGAAGATGAAAAGCATTCTTGCTTTTCATCTTCGCCCCTTTAAGCCAGTCCTTATAAGGATTATGTATGTTTATGGTATTTAAAAAACGAACGGTGAGGAGGAGAAGGAAGAAAGTCCTTTTTAGGACTTCCAGGGTAACGAATGGCAATGCTGTAGCCAATGAAGTTTTAACTGAGGCTCGGCTATTGCTGTTATTACCCAGCCATGACTAGGGCTTTTAAGCTCAATAACACTCCATCCACACAGATTTTCTTCATTCAGAAGACGGGATAAAGAGTCAAGAACTCAGTCCATCGCCCAGTTCTTTTAAGAACTTATGTATGTTATGTAATCACCGCATCTAACGGTCAATCAATCGACCGTTAGATGCGGTGATTGATTTTATATGAGATCCCCATGAAGGGTAACGGATGGCAATGCTGAACCAATGAAGTTTAACTGAGGTTCGGCTGTTGCTGTTATCCTGGGTTAATGAGTTCGCTCTCTTAGGTTTTGCCCTAAGGGAGCAATTGAGTCACCGGGGAAAGTGTTCTCCGGCACGGCCTGCTGAGGGGTACTTGCCGGTGAATTATTTTCTTCGGAATGAGCGGTTCTGCTCGGTGGTCGAGTTTCACTGAGTAGAACCAACGCGGAGATTTGGATGGTCTTTCGCCCACGAATGAGTGGCCTAGAGATCGTCCGATATTTTTGAGATATCACCTTTACTTAAACATTCGGTGATTGATTCATTAATGCCCTTGGAGGTAATGGATGGCAACAATGCAATGCTGTACCAATGAAGTTTAACTGAGGTTCGGCTGTTGCTGTTATCCCTTGGGCGATGAGTTTTTGAGTTCGATCTCTTAAGGTTTTTGCCTTAAGGGAGCACTTTGAGTCTCCGGGAAAGGTGTTCTCCGGCACGGCCCGCTGAGGGGCTTTGCTGGTGAATTATTTTCTTCGGAATTTGAGCGGTTCTGCTCGGTGGTCGGAGCCCGTTACTGAGTGGAACCAACGCTGAGATTAGGACGGTCTTTCGCCCACTATGGAGTGGCCTAGAGATCGTCCGTATTTTTGAGATTTCACCTTTACTTACATAGTCGGTGATTGATTCATTCAATCCAATACCCTGGAGGGTAATTGATGGCAATGCTGTAGCTAATGAAGTTTTAACTGAGGCTCGGCTATTGCTGTTACCCTCCTGCCATGATCAGAGCTTTAATATAGCGCAATAACACCTTATCCCTACACTGTCCTCTACATATAACGGGGAAGATGAAAAGCATTCTTGCTTCGCCCTTTTAAGCCAGTCCTTTTAAGTTTAAGGACTTATGTATGTTTATATATGTCTAGGTGACGATGCGAAAAAGTCCTTTTTAGGAGTTCCAGGGTAATGCTGTAACCAATGAAGTTTTAACTGAGGCTCGGCTATTGCCATTACCCAGCCATGACTAGAGCTTTTAGCTCAATAACACCCCATCCGCAAAGATTTTCTTCATTCAGATGACTAGATAAAGAGTCAAGGACTCAGCCCATCTGCTAGTTCTTTTAAGAATTTAAGATTATGTATGTCTATGCAATTTGTGGTCCTCTTCAGATAATCCTGGTCTATAAAAGCATACAAATTAGTTATATATTTTGTCCCGTTAACCTCTATCGCCTATAAACCTCAAATCCCCTGTGCGTATATTACTTATACTACCACTATTTGCATTCTATTCTTGTAAGGATATCTTTTTCATATATATATATATATATATATGAAAATGAAAGAAGATTAAGAATTTAAGATTATGTATGTCTATGCAATTTGTGGTCCTCTTCAGATAATCCTTGTCTATAAAAGCATACAAAATAGTTATATAGAAGGAAATGAGAATGAAGATATATATATATATCAAGGCTTCATGCGTCTACAAATTAAATTAAATTTTCGTCTTGTTTTTCAATAATTTCCAGTACAAGTATAGCAATGTATTACTGAAAACAGACATAACAGTAAATTGCACTTTTTTTTTGTTCATTTAACTTAAATTATTGTAAAGTATAAGTGATTCAATAGCTATCGGCGTATGTGTAATAAAAATTCTATGTTGATCAAATGTTCGTTCAACAATTTTTTTGTTCTTTCTTTCGCATTGAACTAACAGTAATTTTCGTGCGCTTTTCCTGTCTGCGAAAGTAAAATTCCTAATGGAGAGCAGTTCCTGAAAAACTGCTCATTCTCTTGTACAGACGGATGAGCAATTAGAGCACGTACAATTATTTCTTATATTCATGCGAGACACTCAAAACTGAATGCAATGCACATGAATGGAAGCGATAAATGAATTATATTCTTTTGTGTACGATCGTTCTACAAGTCTGCTATATTTGCTAATAAGTAATAAAAACCTAGTGTTTGGAATAGAATAAAAATGGGCCAGTGAACAGTAAAAAAAAACATTAGATAGTGAGGTTGTTTGAAGTAGCAAATTGCCTCCCCTTATCAACATAGTTCTGCTATGCTGAAAATTGGAAAAAAAAACTTATATTTCCAAAGACATTATCTCCTCAACTGCAAAAAAGTTCAATTTTTCTAGTTTGGGAAAATATTTATGTAGTAATAATCAATATTATCACTTCACAACACTTTCTAATTAGATTAATTGTAAGCGTATGATGCAAAACACTTTAAGGTGTATATGTAATATTTTTAGAATTTCATAAAATATTTTATAATGTTTAGAATTTTAAATTATTTATTAGAAGTATAATATAAGTTACATTATATTTGTAGGTAAAATAATATGCTTTTAATAATATAAAATGGCACTCATGATGTTAAATCAATCTCAAACCATTAAATAAGCCTTTTTTATGGATCAAGAGAAACAGTTACCTGAGATTACTGTCCTATTTATTTTAGCATTGTTGTAAAGAACAAACGAAAAATATTCGGTACGCATTCTGCAGGAGAAAAGAATTAACACGGTTTAAACTTTATGTTAGCTTGCAAACCATTTTAATACAACCTCTTTGGCTCTCGTACCTCTGACTTCAGCTTCTATTCTGAAAAGTCAGGGACTGGAGTAAATGATCAAAATTCCAGAAATTCATTCCATATTCCAACGGATGGAAGGATCAATGCCCTTCTGAGAGACTCACGCCCATTTCGGGAGAGTTTACAAGCACATATATGCAGCTGGTTGATGACGGTTGCTAACAGGTTGCAGCTATAACTAGGTAAGAGAAAGAATGCTGGATAGTCAGATTTCAATAGGCGAAAAATACGAGAATGAATGCATATTATATTTTAAATTTTTCTCTTTTTTATGGCCTTAAGATAAGATTATTTTCCTTGGGAAATCCCACAATTTTTTTTCCTCCTTGGAATGATTAATTCAGCATGCGATGAAAATTCGTAGAAAACGATCTAAAGAAGGGACTTTATTATTATTATTATTTTATTTTATTTTTTTAAATTTTTTATTTTTATTTTTTAACACAGTGAATTCAGGCATCGTTCGATTAACAGTGAGATAGAAATATTTAATATTGTTTCGTGATTTGATCTGTCGGTATAAGGAGATCATTACAGGGTACAATGATTATGAAGTCTCGTCTTTATTTAGAAATTAAACATCTGAAGAAATTAAATATCTTAGTTATTATAAAGAAAACTTTGAAATAAAAATAAAAAATTCTTCAACTTTTGACGGAGCTGTCCGTCAATAATATTTACCACTCTCCTTCATAATATAATTCAGGTCCATTCATTTCTTTCGGAACTGACACACTTTTAAAGAGTGGTCACGAGGTCTTTAACTTCTGTTTGCAGAGCAAATGTTGTACAAGTTCACTATGTGTTCTCTGAAAGTTCAGATTTCTAAGATTTTGGTGGCCATCATCTTACTTCCCCTTTTAGGTATTAGGCTGAAGTCTATCGGAATTAGGTGAGCAAATGTTGAAAATCCATTCCGAATTATATCAAAGTTGTCTAGCAGTTGACTTGAATTAACCACAAGGTGAATGCTATCCAGAATGGATGAATATCTAGGATGCAAAAAAACATATCTCTTGCAATCGCCAGTAGATGGAGTGTCGGTCACGTTTACTCTCTCCCCCCTTCTTGCAGTGTGTTTATAATACAATGATGGAGTCAAGGCACCATTTCCATAGTATTGAGATTTTTTTTATGTATCCCCGATCCACAAAAGGTTGTAAACCTATACTACATCAATACTGCGGGTGGTAACGATTTTTTTAATCATTTTTTATTATTTTATTTATTTTATTTTTTTATATTGTCCGGAAACTCCGCCTCTGAAGAAAAAAACATGAAACATTTTCAAGTACTTCAGGCCTCCAATAAGTTTGGCGGTGTTCTCACATCGGCCGATGGAATTCATCTCCCACCTTAAGGCAATCACAAACATGCATGCCCGTGGCGGACTTCAACCCGCAACCTATTAGTTAGAGAGCAGACATGCTTAGCCATTCGGTCAACTAGACTGGTATAAATTTAGAGGTACAATATTATTTACTTTTTTTTATCTTTAATTAATTTCATTTCAGCGCTTGTATACGTTCGGCAACTAATTAATAGTTAATATACGCACTTCATTGTTAAATCTTCAAGTTCCCTAGTTGGAAGAAAAGTCCAATTTTCCCTGTAGACTCCTGGTGAAACACCACTGCCTTGCTCATTGGAGGCATGAAGTGGCCGTTGCTATGTTTGGTCTCAGAGCAGAATCTCCAGTTTCTGTTCTACCTAATAAGCATGCTGAACTCGTTATAATTAAGTTTGCCAGTACGGCTTCCAATACGAAGTAATAGCCAATAGTTTTTAAAAGCTAGCTGACGGGTAGTGCACGGGACGAAATCTCATGTAACGCATCGGATTGGATAATCCTGATTATTCTTCCAATACCGTGGACTTTTTCTCATCCAGTTCTCCCTCCAGATAAACTGTAGATGTTTGCACTTCTCTTGACAATTTCGGAGTACCCAGATATAAACAGGTGACCTATGAAGTCTTCCATTTATATTTCACAATAATAATAATAAATGAAAAACATTGTGAAGTTCTAGGTTATTTGGTATATTTTTTTTTATGAACAACTATGCGTAAAGAAAGAACACAACAAGGAAAGATGGTATCTGTTTATTACTGGCTGTTTGCTAACAGCTTACACGATAGGAAAACAATAATTTGTTTTCTCGTAAATAGGCGGTTAAGATATCTTAGCATAAAGATTTTCCATACAAAAGTAACCAAATACGGGTGTATTTGATCAGTTAAATTATTTGGCGGCAAATACTTCAGACACAAAAACATATTTAAAAGACGTTCGGAAAGATATACTTGGTGAGGTATCAAACAGTACACACACACGCACGAAATACCCACAAGCCAATAGACACTGCTAGCAGTCAAAAACAAAAAAGAAGGCAATTTATCAAGTGCACTTTCTGAATGTATCTTTGGTTCCCAGAACTTTTAGGGGCTTCTGTTAGTATCCCACAAGTATTTATGACGACTTAAACCAAGCATCTATGGGATATTTTAATCAAAATTATGCTGTCTTTGTATAAATGAAATTCTTCACATAACGGTGTAACTCAGAGCAGGAAAAAAAAAAACTGTTGGCAAAAACTTTTAGGTGTTTGTCCCAAATTTCATTTATATAAAGCTTCCTCCGATGGTATAAAATATATTTGCTAATCTGTTTTCTAATCTACGATTCCATTTCTTTCTGGGAATCTATGGTTATAGTTTTATAGGAACAAATGAAACTAGCTGATCAAAGATGTGCCTAATTGGATAAAATATGCATATGATTCTATGCTATTACTACGAGTTGTAATATAAAACTGCTGTCTGTCTGTCTCACATTCACATAAGCACGTGACCTTATTGTTACACGTTTGCAACCGCGAACGTCTGTTCCAATACGGAAACAATTACTAGTACAATAGCTTTGACTATTTGGCAGAAACGACTGACTTATTACAACACACAGAATTGTTTCCGTGTTTTTCGGGTGTAAAATTAAATCGTCGACGAACTTTTAAAAACTCTGTTCATTAATTTACTAAATCCATCCTGTAGGGACGGGACAGTTCACAGCTTCAATACCGTAGATCTCGGGGATGAGTCCAAGAGGTCCGTTTGTAGACTTTGATACGACTAAAGGCTCTCGAGAAGAACTTTGGCTGACGGTATCCGAATACATCACATCCGGGCTACTAAGTCCTGAAATACTACTCGGCCGCTGGGGAACTTGGATTTCGACAGGGGGAGGAGGAGGAGAGGGTGGAGCGATGTCTGTGTCCTCATAGTTGATGGGTGAAGGAATATGTTCACCCTGACCTCCTGTTATGGAACTTCTAGGAGTCGGAACGTTGGAACTAGCACAGCTAGGAATTGGGGAAAGACTGCGAGTGGGTATGGGGGATGAGAATGAGAGGTAGTTGTGGGTGTCTTCAATGTTACCCAAGGAACTGCACTTAAGGAGGGTGGAGTCGAACGGTGCACTCGATGTCCGATGGGCTGTGGGACGTTCGGAGTTGGTTAGTTCTTTGGCACTAGGTCCAGGTTGACTGCAGGACAGCTTGTCTGAGTCCAGGAATGCCATGCGAATCTTAGCTGGATTGAAAGAGATCCCTCCCAGTTTCCGAGCAAACATCGATCGTTTAACTGCTGGAAGGTCGGCACTGGCTCCTAGTTCGCGTTTCAGTTTTTCATCGATGCTCAAATCACCCAACGTCCCGTCACCGCTACTGCTTGACCCACTTGGAGACGACGCTCCTCCTCTACTTGGGTGTTCCGAACTGGCTTGACTACTCATGGAATCTTCGCTTCTGCTTCGGGAAAAGGCAGCGCGGGCGTTTCTTGTGGCCTCCACTAGATGGCTCCACCGACCTTTCTTGGGATTTTTCCTATTAGCAGCAAGTTTGGCAATCCTCGCCATTTTATTGGCAGGTGATCGCTTTGCTGTCTCCACATTCAGTTCGGACAGAGTCTGGAGAGATCCTTCTACCAAACCGATGTCAAATCCTTTCATAAGTCGTCTTTCTTTTTGCCTTCCTTTCTTGCCCGAAGTGCCTGCAAAGAACAAGATCTTTAATAGAATATTCGTATGTTGCGTGTAGTGAACACACAAATACAGTGCAATAAATTTATTCTTAGCATACACTAACAAATAATTTGGCAGAACTTGACTGGGAAATCGTGTGTGGTTAGGAGAAAAGTAGTGTGACAAGCATACCCTAATCCCCCCCCCCCGCAAAAAAAAGTCTTTTGTAGATTACAAACTGCTTGGTAGATTACCAGGTGAAACTTCTGGCCACCGACAATTCGTATACATGTCTAAAAATAAACACGTGGTGAATATCCCATTGTTATGGAGTCCTATCTCCCTAGTTTAAGATTGTTATCAATGAATACAATACATCCTGGACTCTTTTTCTTCAAGAAATTTTTAAAAGTAAATATATTTTTCTTATGTGTGTATAATTATTTATTTAAAAATACTTCTAAATAATTTTTATTAGAAAATATTTAGTTAAAATATGATTTAAAATAGTCCACCTGTTTTTTATATAAATACGGTAATTGAAATCAGCATCTTATTTTTTATTACTTAAAATGCAACGTTTTTTCTGCGGAATAATTTCTTTTATGAAAAGAATATTTATCTTGAAATGAATATTTATTTATTTGATACTTATTATCTTGAAAGGAATATTATTTATTTATTATGATACTTATTACAATGATAATCTACTGTATAATATAAAATGATAAGCCTTTTTATGTAACGTTTTGTGTGTCACGTTTTTTGTCAAGTTTTTTGAAACGTTTTGAAACTCAGGAGTTATATTGAGTGTCGAGTCATCAGAATTCAAGGAGAACCGGCCTACCAGTCCGGAATTCAGGGGTGGGGGAGGAAATCCCCTTTTGAGTCTTCAAAATTCGAGTCATCAGAATTCAAGAAGAACTGGCCTACCAGTCCGGAACATGGGGGGGGGGGAGCTCCAGGGGGCGGAGCACCCTAGTATAATAATAATATAACGATTGTGTCCTTAGCGTTATACCAGAAAAAAAATCACATCCTGGAACGTGATGAAAGTCAAAAGATTGTGAAAATTGAAACTTTACAACAATATTATAGTAAGCTTTGAATATGCAGTCAAGTAACTTCATGCTGGACAGGAATGAATCAAAATTTATATGATATCAATATCGCTATTAGCATCTTTTTTTTTGTGTGTGTGCATACATTCGTTTGCTTTGCCTTGGTCCAAATGTTCATTTTATATGGCTTTGATAAGAACTATCAAGTAAGATTCAGTAAGTTTAATTAATCACTACCACCACTACGTATTTCGACGGTCAAGATTTACAGCGAATCACAACTCTGGACATAAGGAAAGGTTAGAGAAACCAGTGTTTGTTGCACGTGACATTTGGTAAGGTCTCTGGCATTTAGAGCTTCTTAGCAAATGTCCATCTTCCTCCTTTTGTAACTGGATTCCCAGTTCACTCTCAGCTCTTTCATTACCTGCGATGGTGGACAGTATTTTATTTTCAGATTCTCTAATGAATGCAAATGACTTCGGCCTCTGTTATTTCAGCCAGCCTCTTCCTCATACACATAAACTATCTATCCCAATGGCTTTAACAGGCCTTTAAGGCCCCCAACCTTCCAAGCATGCTTGGATTTCGTAACCGAAATACGAGGATAGAATGGTCACGGGGCCGGTTTGGGGGATGAAAAACCCCAGATAAACTGGCGGAAAAAACCCTACTGCCCAAGACCGGCTAACTTGGCTATGGCTGAGGAAGATCCTTCAGCTCCTCACGTCACCGACGGGAATCGAACCTAGGACGCTCCTTCCCAAGGCATATGGTTGCGAAGCGTAAAGCCACTAGGCTAACCGCGCGGACAGTATACACATAAACGGCTTCTCTTAATAATCTCAGACCCTATTCATAGTTTTACTGACGACAGCACTTTCCATCCTCCTCCCCCCTATGCAAACAATAACTCTAACTTCAAGATCTACCATCAGTTCTGTAAGCTATTTCTATATATCTTTCAATGGAGGGGGTGGTGGTGAAGAAATCCTAATCATCTTAAATATTTCCAAAGCACAAATTAATCATTTTTACTTCACAAAAAAAAAAAAAAAAGAAAAAGACTGTAGAATCCTGCTTCTAAAAAAAAAACTTAACATCCTCTTTAGGATGTTATATATATATATATATATATATATATATATATATATATATATATAGCACAAAAAATAACAATTCATTATCATAGATGACATTTTCCTTCTTTGGCTTCTCGAATTTAATTTTTTGTTCCCGATCTTTGTATGAAAAAAAAACATAATTCAACTACGTACTCCATCTGTTGACTATTAGGTTAACTAAATGTAACAATTAGCTAATTGAGGCCAACAAATATCATTTCATGCCGTCAGCGGTATCAAAATTTTAATGAAAAGAACAGTCTCTCAAATGTTTTGAGAAGGAGAGTATTTCAGAATTTATCCAAAAGTATAAAAATATTAAAAAAAAAAAACAAAGTTGATGTATATTTTATGTATATATAAATGAAATATATTTTTGTGTTGTATAAGTAGATTAAGTAGAAACTAACATAGGCAAATTATAATGAAATACGAATCAAAAATGATAATATTTACATTTTACCAGATAAAATTGGATATTAAACATAATACTTCATATCATTTTTGAACTGATATTCAAACTCTCATATCTGTGACTTACATAAAAAAAAAATGCCAAAGCTCGAAAAGTACTGGACAATATTATCCCTTCAGTATTCGGACACCCATGAAAAGCTTAAATGTCTTACTTTCTTACAGATCCGCTAGCAGATTTATTAAAACTTTTTTAGAGCAAACTGAACAGCAAGAGTTGCAAGTATGCCAGAGACTATGATCATTACAAAATGGGAGAAATAACACAGACAGCGTGCCCCTAGCGGTTACAGAAACAATTAATATCAATTTTGTAGTTATCAGATTGGCTGACGGGTGACAGCAAAGTGATGAATGTTGCCTTATAAATAACTGCTAAAGCCAATAAGAGCTAAAAATTGCTACTGTATAAAGAACCCTGATTTGCATTCTGGAAATGTTAGGTGGGCTTATTTTAACTTTCGTATATATATATACATATATAGATTGAATATCTATCTATCTATCTATCTATCTATCTATCTATATATATATATATATATAGATATTCAAAAATATTTATATTAAATATTATATCGAATTCCCATATTAAAATATTTAAACACGCACATAATTGCCATCCTCTAATGATTTTATTCTCAAAGCGAGTTCCTTTGTGTGGATCGTCTTTTCAAAAGGCAGACCATACGGAGTCTTTCAAATCCCGATGTCGATCTTTTAAGTGATTGTTCTACTATTAAGTTCCCTTCACTAGTTAAGAAGAGAAAGAACCTTTTGATTTTTTCAAGTAAGTTTAAAAAGTAACGTGTTTGGAAGATGTGCAAGAGACATTTAGAGAAAGATCGGGATGGAATATATAAAAGTATTAAGAATGGATTCTTTCGATTATGTGGTTTCCTTGTGTATAAGAAATGGTCAGTTAATAGATAATAGATGCCACCCAGTTTGTATAATATATCAGGAAAAGATTAAACGTATTATATTTATATGGTTTTAAAAGTGTTTTCTTGTGAATATTGTTAGCGTTGCGTCATACAGCTTTTCTCATCTGACTTCAAATTGTTTAGTTGATGAGAGGTTGTTGTCCTGAATCCTCCTGGCCAAACAATGCAAAGTGGAAGTAGATTTTTATTCCCTTGTGGGCTACAGGATTTTATTCAACGTTTTAATGTTTTCAGAGACAGGAAAAAAAACTATCTTTCTATACGGATCAGTTTTGAAGAGATTAGATGTTCGATACTTTTGCTATACTTTGAGTTTTGAGATTTTTTTTTTTCTGTGTATAAATGTATTTAGATTTTTAAAAAAATAATAGAAAATGACAGTAAAATATTATATATTTGTAAATTTATTAGAATTAAAATATGCATATTAAAAGTAAATGGCACTTCAAATCTTAAAATTTCATTGAACGAGGGAGGAAAAATTTTAAGATGCCAGTTACAACTTAGACATGGAACACTAAGGAAGCAGACAAATCACTATCAAAAAAAAAAAAAAAAATCGATAACCAATGTAAAATAAGAACTCAAAATCTTATTACACATAATTCTATACTTAATGTGTATCAAAATACACATTAAGTATAGAATTATTTACACTTGCAGTCAATCATTGGTCTAGAAATTAATCCGTGTGACATATTTTGAGTTTTGATATCATTCGATAGTCCCTGACTATTGTCACAACTTTATACTCGTTAATTTTATGAATATCCTCAATTTAAGTTTATTTACAAAAGATTTTGAAAAGTAGCACTGCTGATTTCAACTTTCATTATTCACCTAACAACTGATTGTGACGTTTTCCATAAATACAGGTGGCCATAAAATAGCTTTCCCTCTTTGGAGGCATCTGTAGCTAAAACCAATAAACGGAATGAGGCCAAATTTTATATTGAGACTTTTGAAGGCATGGGAAGATGATTTCCGCTAAAAAAGATTTAGTACCAAAAGTCGCCCATAGGGAAAATTTTGGCGCTGGCCGAGCCGAAAACAAGTGGATAATTACATTAAAGGCAAATGAAATGGAATAATAATATTTCGATGTAAGCGACAGCCGCGTCACTCATTCCAGCTGAATATGTGGCGCGTCACAATGATAATAATAATCTTCTTCTTCTGCAGCTTCTCCCAGTTAAGATGGGTCACTGTTGATGATGAGTCTCCTCCACATCCTCCTGTCTTGGGCTGCCACATCGAAGTTCTTCATCCTCAAGTCCTCTTCTACCAGCTCCCTCCATTTCTTCTTTGGCCGCCCACGCTTCCTCCTTCCTTGCACATCCATCTGCATGACCCTTCTACCCACATATTCGTTCTCCCTCCTCATCACATAACCAAACCATCTCAACCTTGCCTCCTGTATATTATGAAGATCCAATCCGACTCCTGTAGGAGTCGGATTCGATGTACTTGCTGGATCGCTTGGGGATGTTCAGATGCCCAAATTCTGCAGTTGTGAGTATTGACCGACCCATTCAGTTAAAATGAGCCTCATCACCCTACAATATTCTCCAAGGCCAGTCATTGTCGACCTCCATTCGGGCAAGAAACGTTAGCGTGAAGATAATGCGCTTTTCATAATCTGCGGTAGTTAGTGCTTGCATACGACTGAACTTATACGGATAGAAGTGAAGCATTTTCCGTAAGACTTTTCAGACTGTACCATAAGCCATATCAAGTTTGCGAGCTATGGCCCGAGCGCTTAGACCAGTACTGGTGTCCCTGTGTCGTCGAACACCGCAGTAGCAACGTCTGTTACTGTCTCTTCTTGCACTGCTTTCCGTCCTCTGCCAGGTCTAACTTTTAGTGATCCAGTTTCTTCAAACTTCTTAATCATAGCTCTCAGTGCTACAGTTGACATAGGACCTGTACGCAGGTTACGAAGCCTTCTAAATTCCCGAAGGGCCGCCACGGCATTGCACTGTGTAAGGTAAAACAACTTAACAAGTAAAGCACGTAAGGAACACAATTCGCCAGTCATTCGAATAACTGCCTGAACGTTCCCAATCCCTTTTTAAGTGGAATTGGTGGCGCTGCTGTCACGTACGCACAGTAAAATTTGCATAATCCTTTTTACCTGCGTTTACTGCAAATATCTGACTGCTTTCGGCTCCGCCAGCGCCAAAATTTTCCCTATCGGCGATTTTTGGTACTAAACATTTTTTTTAGCGGAAATCATCTTCCCATGCCTTCAAAAGTCTCAATATAAAATTTGGTCTTATTACGTTTATTGGTTTTAGCTACAGATGCCTCCAAAGAGGGAAAGTTTTTTTATGGCCACCCTGTAGAACTGGAATATTCAAGACCGCCAATGTTGCAAACTCTGCCAGTCCTGTAAGTATATTTATCTCAAATGCATCTTATTACATTTCAATCAGTACTATAATGATTCCAAACGTTTCTAAAAAAATTAGGTACATACTCTGTGACTGCCCTTTCGAAGAACTGGTGTTGAATCCACTGTTCGTGAGAATTTCCACTAGTTCATATCTGAAAGACGAAATGTCCTGTTTGATTTCATTGACATCGTCTTCAGTAACCCCTTGATTGTCGGCCTTTCTCTGCTCCTCGGTCACATAACGACGAACTAAATTTCGCATTATTGTCTGCAAAACGACAGAAAGTAAACATCGCCATATTGACAAATTGTGCTACAGAAATTAGTCATCTCATGTTACACAAAGAAAATATTTCGACACAAATTAAATGAACATTTCAATAGAACTGCTGATCTTGATATTAAAAGGAAAATAGTGTGAAGTGATTAACCCTAAATAAACACATACCTGATATCGAATATCTCGTTCAGTTGCCTGCTTGGCCCTCCTCTGAAAAGAATCAGGGAAAAAACGAAAACTAATTAGTATAATCAAATACCGTTCGATGAAAGATGAAAATCACGCACAAAAAAAGAAAATACTTTTAGCTCAGGGTGCATTCAAATGAATTAAATTACCCGAATGGTCCTAAGGTGTTCTTTTCGGCCATTGTGGGAACTGCTGTAGAATTTTCGAGCCAACCAACGACAGAGGTAGTAGGCACTCTTGGGTGCGGGAATAATGTTGAAAGGAGGGGGGACGGTGCCTCCATCTTCAAAATAACTGATCCACAATTTGCAGCGAGCAAATTTCCACTCAACGTCAGCATGCTCCTGGGAAAAAAAAACAGCGAATTTTTGACATTAATACGCAAAGAAAATTATTATCAAATTATTATATATACACACACACACCTTTATAAAAAAAGGTGTGTGTATTTATTTTTTTTTTTGTGCGTATTTCAATGCGCAAGTGCAGACAATTTACTTTTTCTTTCCCACTGGAAAACTTCAGTTCTCCAGTTTGAAAATGTGCTAAACATTTTTTCCCGTTAAATTATTAAATAAAACAAACACAAATTGCAAGATGAACTTTTCTGCTAAAAAGTTATTGGTTCCCCTCGTGAAGTTAATTATGAAAGTAAGTTCCGACTGAGATGATATTCTAGAGCAGGGGTCTCCAAGCTACGGCCCGCGGGTCAGATGCGGCCCGCCAATTGAACTAATTTTTCAATAAGAATCCGCAAAAAAAAAAAAAAAAAAAACACGGGATGTGATAGATTTCAAATGCATTAATTAAAATTGTGTTCAAAATATATTCCAGAATAGCAAAAAGTAACCGTAATCCAAGTTACGGTCTTTCTGACTGTAAAAGGTCGGTTAAAATGGACTAACAAAGAAAAAAAATTTGAATTTTACAAAATTTTACAATTTTGTAAAATTCAAATTTTACAAAATTGTAAAATTTTGCTTGTAAATTTATCTCTATTTTTGGGACAACGTATCTTTGCGAACAAACTTTTTCCCGAATGAAATATATCAAGTCAAAATACGGGGCAAATTTATCTGATGAACATTTGAAATCGCTATTTGTAATTAGCACTTCAAAATTTGAACCTGAGTTTAATAAGATTTTAAAAACACAAACAAAGTTACATCATTCACATTAGTGGTTTTATTATAATTTGTGATAAAAATATGAGAATTTGCTGATAGTGTTCGTTGTCTACGTTGTATACGATAATTTAATCTCACATACTCTGTAATCAGTTTTTATCTGCTTTCAATAAAACTCATATATCTAGTTCTAGAGGTTTTTATTACTACGGACCGCTGAACAGTGCTGAAGTACCTAATGTGGTCCTCACGGCGAAACGTTTGGAGACCACTGACCTAGAGGATTACCCAGACCGAGTTCGAATGCGCTTTTCTTGGAGTTAGTGCGACCTGAAAGTGGTCCAAAAAGACCCAAAGCCACCAAAAAGTCGCTGGGTAGTGCACTCCGTTTGCAAATCAACTGAATTCATTCCTTTTTTTTAAAATGTGGTTAGTAACTGGGTAGTGGGGTAAGGAGCAATTTTCGAACCCTTTCAGGCAGACTATTCGAACACAATAAAAAAAAAAAACTTAAAAATAAAACAAATCAACTAAGGGCCATTTGGTTGTTTTATTCTCCAAAGAGAGTAGACGAGCGTGTTTAGCCTAATTTTTTGGAAAATTACTAAACAGCTGGTCCTTAGCTCACCAAAGCTGAACTCATGACTATACATGATTCTCAAGGCATCCAGGAGAACGTATGGCAGACAGTTGCCGCTATCCCGTGGCATTTGTATTGCTTGAAATAATGCGAGCTTTACACCGTTGATTTTTGAAGTCGAAGGTCGATTCTTGACTTGCGAAGTTAAAAAAAATTGAGTTTCTGGGAAGAAAAAAACCCAGAGAAACTTCGAGTATTAAGGAATACCACGGTTTCTCGCCTATAAAGTGTTGCATTTGCAACCTACTAGACTACAGTGAAACTATTAACTCCTTTACCTCCCTCTATGTCTGAGAGGAAGTAATGTTGAATGTTTCGTCTTGCGAAGACATTATTTTTCTCGTCTTGTATGTTTTGAAATTCTTTAAAGGTAAGTTTTTCAGGTACCATGAGTTTATTCCGCATATCTTTAATCGCTCCTGTATAGAACAAAGACTGAATTTCATTCCCAGCCTTATTTTCAAGTTACGTTTGGCTCTGGGTTCGTGGCCACGTCCTACTTTCAAAATGGGATTTAGGGAAAAACGTATTTATGCGCCTGATTTTTCCAAGTAGGCTTTAGTTATTTTTTCTAGGATTACTTTCTTTTGCATCTATGCTGAATGCGGGGGGGGGGGTGAAGAAAATGAGTTTTCGGGAGGAATAAAACCCTGCTACTTGCGTATGAGAGTAGTAACTAACCTTCAATTGAAAAAGTTCATATAAAGATTCCTGTCGACGAGGGTCTAACTCAGGTGTTTTGAATCAAAGGGCCCACGTCCTTTCAATGTCTACTGAAGAGCTCCGATAGGTCACCGAAGAATTTTCGACGTTATTTTCTGCACAATTTTCAACTTCTATTAGCGCATAGCAGCTTTTGTTGGTCATATAGTCCCCATAACATATAGTGTTATTATCAGTCAGCTATTACATAATATCTTTTCAACTTCCATTTATTAAACTGGATTGTCTGCGGGAAATGGATTTTGTGAAATTTGGAATGTGACGTGTTTGAAATTTAGCCAGCAATTTTTGCTTTAAATGAACCAAAGTAAACTTTTTAAAGTCATTCATGCAGTTTGTAGTTTCCATTTGAAATGTGCATAATATTTTGGCATTGGATCATGAAAAAAAAAAAGGAATCGACTTTGTGTACTTTCTTTTTATTAAATATAACTCTTCAAATTCAAAATATTATAATTTTTATCGAACTCACATTCGTGCGGCACTGAAAACTGAAATTTAATTTGAGAAACACCTTTTCAGTTATTATTGCAGTATACAAGGTAAGACACCTTGGATACCAAGAAGAATACCACATCGTACCAAAATTTACCTCCGGAACTGTATCCTTTAGAATTGCATAATGTCATCAAAGTTATATGAAACTCCATATTTTGCTGTTTAAGAATTTGGAGTTAGCACATCTTAGGCCTCTTCTGGACCTATGTGGGACCATAGTCTGCTCCGCTGCACTAATTTCACTGCGAAGGTGTAAAAATTTAAAAAGTAATGTACAGCCTTTTGTGGATGAGAGCCACATAAAAAAAATACTAGTACTCTGGGTGGGCTAGAGATTAAATAAACTGGGTACTCCAACCCGATACCAAACAGTTATTTTTATACTACTTCTGACCTCGAATAAGAAAGCTGGCAGTAGTGTCACAGTGGACACTGCAAATTATGTCACCTGATGCTTTTGCTAACATTCTTGCCACTGTGAGATTTTTCACCCTTGACCTATTGTTTGCAAAGTGGAGATTCTATTCTCTCCGCTATCCAGAAGAGCAAGTTTGATTATTAGTTTTCAACGCAGTATATTGTTGTGCACTTAACATTTTCATGAATGTTCCAACGTTGACAAGAAATAGTGCAAATAATTTCGCATCGATTACAAAATAAGGCTTGTATATTAAGGCTTAGATATTACCTTTGAAGTCACTGAAGGTAATATTTCGATACTTCCAAACCATGTTTTTTTTAGTGCCTAAAAAAAACTACATTTTAGACATAAGATTTAGTAAGCGTAATTTTATTTTGATATGTTTATCATAAATTTCTAATAATTTAATAAAAATCTTGCTTGAATCGCTATGGATTACTATGGATAAGCATGGGAAAAGGGTAAGGGCTTTTTTTTCGCCTTCTGATGTCTAGAAGGTACCGTGTTCTGTTGGTTGGGTCATTTTGAAGGTATTGAAACAAAATGGAAAGGAATTGTTTATTGGGGGGAAAATTGAGTTTAAGAACTGCTATCGGGAAAAGGGAGATAAGAATGTGAAGTGTGTGTGGGGGGGGGAATATCACTCGAACGGGTGACTTCTAAGAATCAGATTTTCTATCAGTGCATGTCAAACAGGAGGTAGAAGGAGGAATTCGTATAACGAAAATCAGTTATAGAGTATACAAAGATTTTGTTTAATTGAAAAAAAAAAATTAAAAATTATGAAATAAAATAAAGAAAATTATATGATAAATTATATCATAATGTTGTTATTTACAGTAAAAATAAAAGATATAACAGAAATGAATAAACGTCATTTAAAAAAATGAAGTTGGATTTTGTAGACTGCATGCATTTTAAACACCTAATGTTTCGCCTTATATTTTATTGCAATGGAAAAAAATCATGTCTTAGGTACCCAATTATATTTTGCTCTTCCTAACCCACAAGTCATAAGCATCTGTGGCGAAACTAGTCGGTTTCATTTTGATATTCTTACAGCCAATAAACCCAATATATTTCTCGTTATAAGAAATATAAGTTACTATTAGGTATCTAAGATATGATATTCACTCAATTATTTAGAATTTAATATTAAAAAAAATTAAAATAGTTTAAAGTTATGTTTAATTAATAGTAAAATGCTATAATATTAACATTCTAAAATTAAAACTTCAACTCTATATGACGAGTGCACATTTCAGGAAGATTTCTATGCTGTTGTTCTCATTTGTGAATAAAAACGAGTTGATCTTGCACTAGCACGAGATATTCAAGAGAATGCAATTCTTCTAAGTAATAATGTAACTTCTAGTTAATATGAATTAGTAATGTGGATGCTAACGTCTGCGTAAAGAACCTTACGATATCCCAAAGTAACTAAAGAAGAGCTTTAATCTAATCTGCGATCGACTTATGAATAATTCAGTTATTGTAAATAGCAAAAAAGATTAATTAATCATCTTTCGAAATCCGCTTTGATTAGAATATGTAATGATATACCAAACTAGGCATACGTGAAACGTTCAACCTAGTACAGTACTTCTTTCTACTATGAACCAGTTAAACGAATACACACCAAGAGCCACGATTTGGATATGAAAGAAGGCGCTTTTTTAATGTTTATTAACGAGGGAATCACAATATATATATTTTTTAAATTCAAGTTGTTTCTTTTTCAATAAATGTAGTAGTTAATTTAATAGTTTTTTTTTCGCGGTTAAGCTAACCATAAATATTATAGTTAACTTAATTAGATTTCTTTTTGAGGTTTTTCAAAGAAAACATTTCTTTTTATTTCTAATTATTATCGAAATAAATAATGATCTAGAATTCAAATGTTTTAAAAATGAAATTTGACCCGCTTACCCGTGCAACAGATCTACTAAGTCGGGAACCGGTCGAAAAAGGTTTAGAAAAATTTCCTCTAGTCGCTAATATATATATATATATATATATATATATATATATATATATATATATATATATATATATATATATATATATATATATATATATATTTCAACCTTTTATAACACCCACTGGTGTTATAAAAGGTTGAAACCGATGATCTGGGTAGTGACTCCACCCATATTGTATTGCAGTATACATCTTTTAGTGAGATGTGCTTTACATTATGGAAAATACTAAGAATAGTGTTCAGATCTTTATCCACCTGTACAATGAGTTGCCCTGATGTTGTACCATCTTTAGACTTGAACTTTGTTTCAGGCGCAAACTTAATTGTTTGCATACTTGGGATTAGGAGTAAAAATAACCAATTAAAAATGAGACCCTTGGATGGCAGTGCTGTAGTCAACTGAGGCTCGGCTGTTGCTGTTACCCCCCCTGGGACGCAGAGATTCGAGAGTTTGAGTTCGCTCTTTTAAGGTTTTTGCCTTAAGGGAGCAATTTGAGTCTCCGGGGAAAGTGTTTTCCGGCACGGCCCAGTGATGGGCTTTGTCGGCGAATGCTTTTCTTCGGAATTTGAGCGGTTCTGCTCGGTGGTGGCGGTGGAGGGGGGGGAGGCTGAGTGGAATCAACGCTGAGATGGACGGTCTTTCGGCCATTATGGAGTGGTCTAGGGATCGTCCTAATTTTTAGAGTTGGCTTTACTTAAACATCGCCCATTTTATGTTATGTTATATGTTATATTCCGATGTAAGGGCTCTTGTAAGAACTTTAACAAGGGCATCTTCAACTGAACTAATTTCACCTCCAGAGTTAATATTCCACTCTGCCTGAAAAGTGATCCTTCTATTGGGCGAATGTTTTGTTTTTCGTTGTGAAATAGAGCCACGTTAAAGTCAATGGGAAATATTTGTTTCAAATAGTACAATCTTCAGTCTTTTGTTTGGTTCTTAATTAAGGATTTTATCCTGTTTTGCTAAAATACATTGAATTATCTTTCCAAGTTTCAGTAGTCTGATTATAAAATTGTCCTTGAAATGTAACATTATTCATGCTGGGATGGTGCACACATTTGTGATGATGAACCACCACAAACATTACACGAAATTATCTGAATGTTATGTTCCCGTATACCATATGAAAGTCGAGTTTCATTGTGGAATCAATAGAAATTGTCCTCAATCCAGTCTCAAAAACGAAAAAAATGCACTAAAAACCTAACAAGAGTAAACAGACCAAATAAAAGTAAAAACGTTTAGGAAGAACATTACATAAACCTGTAAAATCCAATAAATGGATAAAAACAATAAAACAAGGAAATGAATTCGGGGAGACCTGGCCGGAAGATCCCGCCCTAAAAAGAGCTGAGGCCAATTTCGATGCTGGCATTCGCAGCCGGGTTTATTCAGTCAATCTTCTCTATATTCTAATGAAAACAATTTAGACTAAATTAAAATGACAATAATAAGATTAAAGTCTAAATTTAAAACGTTATAAAACCAAAAGCTAGACATAAATGCCAAGTTTAATTTTCCCCTGTGTTATACGGCAAATTGTTGATGGCTTACACCATTTCCTCAGGAACTGTTCTTCACCCAAGAGATATCTTTCCTGTTCTAAGAATCGAGACAGATGGGCTTAGAAGCAGTTCCTAATTCGATCACGATTCTGTTTTCGTCACTGAGGAGATGTGTTTTTCCTTATCTTCCAAGCGTGATATTTTAAGACACTTTTAAAGGAAATCAGATACGTTTGATTTTATCTCACTAGGGAGTGGAGGAATTGTAGAAATCCACTTTAGAGTAGGTTGCACAGGGATCCTGAACACTTTAGCCAACCGCTGCTGAACTGTCAGGCATTGGTTGAAGAGGTGGCCTACAGTTCAATTCCTTAGTATAAGTCACAAAAATGGTCACAAGGTCGGGGGGAGGGATATTGTGATTTCACCGGCATTGGGTCGTAAGCGATCCTCTCAGGTATATCCCAATGAAAAGGCTGCACTTGCTGTTGTTGCTATTCATAAAGAGCACCTTTTCGTTTCAACCCAGATCAGACTGATTTCTTCAGTTTCAAAACCGAAAATGTAGTATGCAGATCTTGTTGTAATCTAATAAAATATTCGATTTATTTAAATATAAAGAGCCAATAGGCTTCGTTTCGGCGATATAAACATTAATATCCCCTTAATTTAAAGAATGTTTATATCGCCGAAATGAAGCCTATTGGCTCTTTATATTTAAGTAACTTAATGGTTGCACCTTTTTGACAACTCGTACAGCAGAGTATATAAGTTCTTTTCGCTATACCCTTTGGTATCTATTTGGCCTAGCTACTCACTGATGAAGCCTCTAAAAAGGCTGAAACCGGTCTGGGTAGTGACCTCCCACCATAATATAATAACTGTATACATTTCCTAGGAAATGTGTTTTTACATTATGGAAAATACCAAGAATAGCGATCAGAACTTTACCCACCTTTGCAACGAGTTGCCCGAGATTGTACTCGGACAACTCGTACTTGTACTAGGACTACTTGCATTGGCTCACGCTAGTATTCGCCGATACTTTTATAGTTTATTATACTATATTTATTCGGTATGAAACTCTCTGATTCTAATCTTTGAGTTTCTTATTCGGTTTTAAAACAATGTGGGATTTAATATCCCCTTAATTTAAAGAATATTCGATTTATATAAATTAAATGGTGTTCTTAATTTTATTTATTTATTTTTAAACACATTTATTAAAAAGTCAAAATTTTTATTCCTATTATTAAATTTTATAAATATTCATAAATTTTTATAGACATTTTTATAAATTAGAATGATATTTTGCCAATTTTATATATTTATTTAGAAAATATCATTTTTTATATAAATTGAAAAATATCTATGTAATGAAGCTTTGAATTAGTCAGTAATTAAACCAGGGATGCGTACCACTAGACCGAAAACTCCGTAATGCATGGAAACGAGAGAGAGAGAGAGAGAGAGAGAGAGCTCAGCGATCACAGTGAAACTCTCAAAGGAGTTTCACTGTGATCGCTGAGAATTCTCCAAGGACCGAAACTTGTCGTGAGAGAAGACAAGAGCAATCATATTCATACCGCCATCTATTATCAATTTTCTAATTTAAACTGTTCGCATGCAGGCACGTATTCGATCAGCAATAATCACTTACCGATATCATCTGATACGAATGATTCATCATAGCGATTAGAAGATTGAGGAGCACAACGACGTTAATCACGCAGTAGGAACCAAACATTAGCATCCCCCAAAATCGTGTATAACTCTGGATACCAGAGAGTTCAAAGTTGTCTAAATCTATAAGGCCAAAACTAGCCCAAAATAACGTCTGCGATGATTCAAATAAGCTAGAAAAGAAAAAAAGAAAAGAGAGTATTAAACTCGTTAATCTCTTCATAATATATATATATATATATATATATACTTTATTAAAACCTTATTAACACCATATTGAAAATACATAATATAATAAATAAATTATGAAAACACATGAATTAATATTAAAATTGAAAATGAAAATGCAATTATTGTACGCAGCTTTGTTGCGTACAATAATTGCATTTTCATTTTCATTTTCAATTCTTCTGACAAGACTTCTGAGGCCGCTTTCTGTATTTATTTATTTATTTAGCGATAGGCAACTACAAAACTTCTGGCATCTTTTAAATATATTCATTAAATTTTTATGTTATTACTTTCTGCTTTTTATTAGAAATGCACCCATCACAGCTCAAAAATCTATGGTATATTATGCACTGTGGACCAGTTAAGGGTCAGATCAGTCAGAATTCTGCTCTATACACCGAACACAGTCTCATGACACTTCAAGCTTCAAATAAGCAAGGTGTTGGTATCACCCCGCAAATGAAAATCATTGACCATCTAAGACTTTCCCAAACCTTTATCATAGCGTCGATATCCTTTAGAAAGGAATAGGATTGGTTTCAAGAGGATATTTGCGGCACGAGGAATCTTTATTAAAGCAGGTCAAACACAGGTAAGGTAGCCATTAGGAAAGTGAACGCGTTTTACTTCTGGAAATATCAAGCTTTTAATCTCACGAAACATGAAAACTGGTTAAAGAACAAGCGACCAGATCTAATAGACTGTCAAGAATACATTGTATTGTCGATGTAGAGTTCTTGTGACGGCAGACGCATTCCTTACTAAGCTACGAAGAAGCTCATGATCCATCTAAAATCCCTTCTAGGGAATTAGAGGTAAGACATTTAGCCCGTTAGTGGCTAAACGTAGACTATAATCTTGGTCGCCAAGATTCACTACTCAGTGTTGCTGCCAAGTAGGATTACAAAAAATACACCTTTTTTGATTATTATATAAACCAAATGGATATTAAATCAAGCATCATTTCAAAGCCGAATGTAGAAACTATGAAATGCTGGATTTAATATCCACTTGATTTATATAATTTTGCATCGCCGGACTGAAGCCTTTTGGCTCTTTATTTTAGTAAACATTTATTATTATTATTTAAATCTTGAGTCCAGGAATTCATCAGTTCTGCATACCAGAGTACCCCCCCCCCATACACACACTGTTTCTCTTTATAAGCATATTAGCAGAATTTTTTCGAATTAGATATTAGCAGATTTTTTTTGAAATACGATAATGAGATTGGTAGACTATATAAAGTCTACCAATCTCATTATCGTATTTCAATAACTTATTAATTAATCGAATACAACGGAAGAGATTT
Source organism: Typopeltis vanoorti (assembly GCF_054136105.1). Classification (NCBI taxonomy): domain Eukaryota; kingdom Metazoa; phylum Arthropoda; class Arachnida; order Uropygi; family Thelyphonidae; genus Typopeltis; species Typopeltis vanoorti. The sequence goes on from NC_143561.1 coordinate 58,358,069, forward strand.
CTTACTTTGAAAATCGCCTCCACGTGAGACAGGCACCAGGTTCGTTCTTCGTTGGCTTTCCTTCAGCGTTCACTCTGTGACACGCTTGTCTCTCCATGTCTGCATAATACCACAGCAACTGATTCATCCCGCAGGCAAAGGCAAATAGCACCAGAGTGTAGACAAAAAAAAACTTAACGATGTCTATCACCATCCTACCGAGGGATATCTGTAGGGGTCCCAAGTGGGGATTCACAGAAAATATATACACCAACTTCAAGGAGCTATAGAAATAAACAAATTAAGAGTGTAAATTAATGGGAAATTCTGTCAGAGGTCATTAGTTTAATGTTATAACAATACTATAGCAAGCTGTGATTTGAATGCATTCCATTCAATGGCTGTAATTTATGTTGATTATTCTAAGGACATGCGATGCGATGCTAGCATTTATAGGAAGTAATATTATGTGACAACTTCGGCTTTCTCCCCTAATTACAGAGCAGTTAATCTGCTACATAACGGAGGAAATTAATTACCATCTCTGATAAATGGAGAGGTTAGCCTCAGTAATGTGATTTGTGTGGATGGTACTCGAATCGCTAAAATAATACTCGAAACATTTGACTTCAGGTAATAGTTTGAGAACTATTTGATATAAGGGAATGTATTTCGGCTTTATACGTGCTATAAACTGGGACGAATCCGTAGTCAACATAATAATTCGGAATGTTTATTTAAAGCTGAAATAAACGATTTGAAGTCATCGGTGGAGTACAGCTTTCTATGCATTCAGGATTTAAAGAACAAAGCCGAATGCAATAAAAAACTAATCAAGGAGTTTTGTAATAAAAAAAAACGCAGAACTAATAAAAAAATAAATTACTAAAAACTCAAATGAATGAATTGAAATGGGAAGTTAATGAAATTCAACAGTGTTCCAGGTTAAATAATATTGAAACGGTTTACCAGAAACTGGTAATGAAAATATGCACGCTATAACTGAAAAATTGGTGAATCTACTTGGAATCGAAAGGGAAAACATCGTGCTCGTCTACAGAATACTCACCAGCAGAAAAATAGACATTGAGCCAATTGTTATCCAGTTAGTGAAAAGAATGTTAAAAGTAAATGGATGGCGGAGGCAAGAAACCTCAACAAGATTACAGCCCAACAGTTTGATGAACAGTTAAAGCCGGTGCTCGTCTATATAAATGAGCACTTGATCAAACTTAATAAAGGAAAACAAAAGAGAGCAAGTGGTGCAGTCAAGTATGTATGGGTAAGAGATGGTACACTATTCATGAGACAGAACGACAACACAAAAGTGATACAGATAAATACACCTGACGACCTCAACGAACACAGTCAAAGAACGCAGTAAAATCTAAATGCCACCTACGAATAACTGGAACTCAACAAGTCTATTTGGATCAACAAGGTTGATCCAAATAGACCTCTACTTCTTCAAGTAGAGGGATGATCATGTGTGATCCAAGGTATGCAAAGTTCTCTACTTCTTCAAGGTGATCATTTTGATCACCTTGAAGAAGTAGAGGACTTTGTATACCTTGGATCATACATCTAAGATTCCTTAACAGACATTAAAACAAGACAACAGAAAGCACTGCAGTTCCACAGAAGTCTTAATAAAGTATGGAAGTCGAGCCTCATCCCAAAGGAGACGAAGATTCGTCTTTACAAGTGCACCAGCCAGTCTATCTTTCTGTACGGCTCCCAGACCTGGAACATCTCACAAAAGCAGCGACCAATATTATAAATAGCTTTGGAACTACTTGTCTAAGAAATATCCTGGATTACTCCTGGGAAGACCACATTCCCAACTCTACTATATTAGATGAAACCCAGCAGGATCCTTTAGACAGCACTGTTCAAAGAAACCAAATAAAATGGCTCGGTCACCCAACTTAGACATCCACCCTCTGTACCCTTTGGTGCTCTGGTCCTCTGCGCCCCTACAGATGAAAAAAAAAGGAGGCAGACCCCGAACTCCATATTGGAAATACATCAGCAATATTTTCCCCGTTTTCCCCAACTCTCTGCATCAGAGATCCGTCAATTAGCATATGACAGAGAAGCCTAGTTTTCCTTCACGTCATAACACCCTCCAAGTCCTATCTTAGTGTACACAGACTATTTATTTGTTTTGATTGGTTTCCCTATTTATAATTGTAAATTTATAAATAAATGATGATGATGATGGTAAATTTTTCATAATTTATTGTTACCTTTCTCAGAAATCGAACTATATATAGATGTACTAGTGTTAAGTGAAATATGGATCAAACGACTTGAAACTGATCGATATTCTCTCTCTTTCGTTAATTACCATACGTTATGATTGTCGTGATTATAATCATTCAGGCGGATTAATTCTGTACGCTAGGAAAAATATTTTTACTTTTCATAAACTGGAATCAAATATGTCAAGTGTTGAAACTGTAATGATTTATGACACAGTAATGAATATACTCATATTTGCTATCAGTGCTAAAGAATGTCATACTAATGGGGGATATAAATTTAGAATTATATAAGAATGATTCACATGGGTTTCTTGTATACATTGATGGCAATCAATACAAGAGAATCTAACAACTCAGTAAGTTGTGTTGATCACATATTCATAAGAAACAAAAATGGCCTATGAGGTATCCTCTGCAATCAATTTTAGCAAAATAACAGTCTATACTGTTGAATCTATCATTAATTAACAGTGTTGAAATGAGCTGTGCAGGTAGTCATGAAAAATTCTAAATTGGCACCAATTATAATAAATTTGAGAATTAAATAACAATTACCAACTGCCTCAAAATGATCTATTAGATTCAAATCAGTTATGTGAGGAATTTATCAAAATGATTAAATATGCAGATAACAAATCCTAATATCACAAAAGAGTTACTACAAAAAAGGATGTTCACACAGGCTAGATAACAGATGAACTCAAAAATACGATAAGGGAGAAAGAAAAACTACATTATATGCATAGGAAGAATCCCTACAATTTAATTTTGAACATGACTATAAAAATTTCGCTAAACACTTAAAGGCAAAATGTCATACTACTGCTTCTTATAAAGCACGCAAAATTTCGAATATTATCTCTTAACGAAGTTTTTTCTTTGTGTGAATGATAAAAGTGAAGAATGGAGGTTGGCTAGCATGATAATATAAACACGCGAATTCCCAGAGGACAATGACGTCATCATTGTACTTAACGAAATGAACAACCACTTTACAAAACTATGGTAGTTGTGATTTTGATCCTACAGAGAGGATAAATTACATGAGTCACCTTCCTTCCGTGAATTAAGAATCCCATGTAACTACAGGAAAACCTCGATTAACGTGAATTCGATATGCGCGATAATTAGTTAGCGCGATTGAGTGAAATGATACCATTTCCCGCCTTTACACGAGTGATTAATCAATTAACGCGATTTTTTTAGGTTATGCGAAATTTTACGTTACGCGAAATTTTTTGTCGTCAATTTGCAGCGAGCGGAAAAACTGGAAGTCATTAATAGACATGAAAGTGGCGCTAGTAATACAATGATTGTGTGAGATCTGGGATACAGCGAGTCTACAGTTTGTAATATATTAAATAAAAGCAAAGAATACAGAGAACAAGGAAAAGGTGCTACTGCTTCTTTCAGCATGCAGATTACCCGAAATAGAAGACATTTAATGATCGAGAGGGAACGTTTTCTGTCACTCTGGATTGAGGATTGACCAAAAAAGAATACCTCTTGGTACAACGAATATTCTGGAAAAAGTTCTAAATAATTTTACCTCATTGAAAAAGACCAAATTTCAAGAGGAATGTAAAAGCTTTACTGCGAGTTTAGGATGGTTTTAAAAATCGAAATGGATTGCATAACGTAAGAATAACTGGGGAATCTGCTGGTGCTGATAAGATTCTGAGGCCAAGTTTCATGAAGAATTGCAAAGGATAATTCAGGAGGATGATAATGACGATCGGCAAATGTTCAATGTCAATGAAATCGGTCTCTTTTGGAAGCGTATGCCAACAAAAACTTTCTTAGCTAAAACTGAAACATCTCAACCAGGATACAAAGTATCTAAAGATCGTGTTACGCTTTTTTTATTAGGAGGCAATGCAGAAGGCCATTTTAAACTCAAGCCTATCTTAGTTTATCGTGCGCGAAATCCAAGATCTAACATTACTGAAGAAATCAGCACAAATGGAAAAGAACTTGGATTTAATGAACTGGAAAATGACGATGTGAGGAACTTGCTCGATTCTTATTCAGAACAGTTAAGTGAGAATGATCTCCTTCAACTAGAAGACCAGCGTGTATATGAAGAAGAGGATAAGGAGTACGAAAAAGAAGAGAATATTACGACTAAGAAGCTAACTGCAAAAGAGCTTGAGCTAGTTTTCAATCACATTAAGCATGCTAAGGAAATTTTGTTTGATGCTGATCCTGATTAGGAACGAAGCTTCGAAGTCCGCCGAAAATTTAAAAAAGCGATCGCCAGCAATCACAAATGGCATGAAAAGATGAAAACGTCGAGCACGATTCAAACATCTTTACTTAATTTTTTGTAATAAAAGTAGCTCAATCAAATGTTTAGACATTAAATAAAAATGTAAGCAATTGATTTTTATTAACTTTGATTATTTGTCCTCTAATATAGCTTATACTATAGTTTTTTTCCGAATTTACGCTAACTGCAGGATGAATTATAATTATTCCCATTGTTAAGTTTATTCGCTTAACGCGATTTCGCTAAGCGCGTATTAATTCACCCTAAATGAAGATGAGGTAAATAGTATAGCAATCGGATTTTTTAAAAAAAGGAAAAAAAAAGGGATTTGACCATATAAATGTCGAAAAATTAAATATTATCATTAAACATAAGCTAAAGTTCTTTACATATATTATTAATAAATCTTTTGAACACGGGAAATTTAGAGAAACAAATAAAGGTTGTTTCAGTTCGTCCGCTATTTAAAAGAGGAATGAAATAAAAAATTATAGACCATTATCAATATTATCTACAATATATTATCAAAGGTTATTAAATCCTAATAAGAACGATTAAATAGCTATTTAAATACCATATCCTTTTACGCATCTAATCAATAGATGCGTAAAAGGATGATTAGATCCGGATTCAATACCGAATATATCTAAGGCGTTCGACATTGTTCATCATGACTTACTACTACTAAAAATGTCTAGATACTGCATCAAAATGGTTCAAATCCTATCTGAATAATAGAAAACAATATACCAGCTACAGCCCATCCAACAGAGCAACAAAAATAATAAAATACCGAATCCCGCAAGATTCGGTGCTAGAACCGATCCTATTTTTAATATATGTTAATGATATGTGTAAATACAAACTTTATGGCAAAATGATATCGTTCGTTGATGTTAATGTTGACGTTGATGTTGATGTATATTAATGAAACGGCATTAATATACACCGAAACGACCCTTGAGAATCTAGAAAATCGTATTATCCATGACATGTTGAAACTAAGTAAGTTGTTTAGCAATAATCGTCTTAAAATTAATACCGTTAAAACCAGATATGTACTTCACGTTAACAGAGCTAGACCACAATATAACTATAAAATGGCATGAAACGAAATGTAGTGATATCCAAAATTGTAACTGTAGCTTACTCAAAAAAAAAATAATAATAAATAAATAAATAAAAAAATAATAATTCAAGTATTTGGACCTCCATATCGATATCAATCTGAAATGGAACTCCCACATCACATGTTTAACAAAACGTTGAGGTTCGTAATTAATAGAATATATTATATTAAAAAAATTGTAATCGCAGCATTCTTAAGATACTAATACTATTCTTGGGTAAATTTCTGACTGGAATAGGGTACCACCCGTTGGGATGGAGATTACTACAATAATCTGCTTTCTTTGATACGAATACAAAATAGAATAATTAGAGCTATAGCCATTGCTGACTTCGCATATTCAACCAACGACCCGTTTGTTATTGACAATATTTTGCTATTACAGATATTCTATGTTTATTGTTGTACATTATATGTAAAAAATAACGTTGACGTTTTTCGGTATATAATGCAGACTATAGTTTACGCCGTGGTAGGAATTGCTGGTAGTATCCAAGGCAAACAAAGAATTTTTTTCATAAATCCTTTGAATACCACAAGCAGCTACAATAAACTCCCAAATGAAATAAAATCGATAACCTCAGAATATGCTTTCAGAAGAATATTAAGAGACTACCTCATGACACTAAATAATGTTGATCTTTATTTTAAGCGTATGTTATAAGAGATCACTATAACTCATATATTAGGTCCCATTATGATTCTAATGTATTATGACAAGTATAAATACCGTGTAATGTGAGCGAGTCCTCACGGATACAGTCACTGGATTTTGCAGTGACTGTATCGGGCACATTTAATTTTTCTAGTAACCAGTATAGCTACAGCCCTTAGTTATATAAACTGTACAGTTACTTATATTTTCTTTTCATGTTTTATCATCATATCGTATCACTATTTGTATGACGTAATAATTTGTGTCACTTCTTCAACTTTTTTTTTTTTTTGGTTCATTGGATAATATGATTCATCACATACTAGTGAGAGGATTAAACAAAATAAACCAGCATTATTGTGTTTGCAAGAACTAAATAACCGATGTTCAAAAAGGCAATCTTTTCAAAGCATGAAACGAAGCTTTTATCTCAACGTAAGACAGCATTTATCGGAGTCAATCAGAAATGGTAGCATCAAGGGAATAGCCGTGATAGGAGGGAATTTTGTGACCGCTAACACGTAATTGCGGACAAAGGCGAATGTCAAACAGACACTGTCAGAATTGATCGATCGTGTTCAATAATGGCATTGATTCCGCTTCTAAGCTGTGGTCCATCAGAAGTCTTAGGAGACATCTGTTCGGGTTTAGGATTGCTTTCTTCCGAACACATTTATTGAAAACCAGTGCCAGACACTCTCCGCTCCACCTGACTGATTCCCATTGAGCAATCAGACAACATTCTGGTATCTAAAAATCGGTCGGTAATCTTTAGATAGGATTTTTCTTTCAATGATATCAGAAACGAATTATCAGAAATGGACAGCAGGCATCTCACTTTACTGCCACTCGACCCATCCAACAGTGAGCGGAGGAGATGACTTTCCCTATAGTTTCGTAGAACTTGTATACAATTTCATTTATAAAAAGATTTCAGCCCTATCCTCTTAGTTGATATTAAATAACTATTTATTCTTCTCCCTCATATACAAAGATGTTTTTTTTAAATAAAGGAAATGTTTATGTAAATTTCAGATAGATTCATTTAGATTTTTATGACTTCAAATAAAAAAAAAATCAATAAACATATGCCTATTCGATAAATATTTACAAAATGTGACGTTTCCTAAAACAAATTCTAGATAGCGATAGACTTTACTTTCTACTTATTCGGTAGAAACGTTACTTGAAGAATTTGACTCGTTATTATACAAAAAAAATAAAAAGAAAAATACTGTTCTAAAATGTCACGCATGCAAATATAGCAACGAGTGGTTTTATTAATTATGTATCCCGTAATTAGTTGATTCCGTATAATAATACAAATCTTCTGTTAAACAAATTAATTATTACTTTATTTTATTCTTTGTTTTTATGTTATCAGGTTGCAGATCTATTTCAAAGATATTTTCATTACCACGCGTCATGTTCAAAGCTTAAACTTATACCATTACCCATGATTCAACTCAAATTCAGAATTCTTGCTAGCCGCCCTCTAGCGGCAATTTCTGTTATCACAGCCAAATTAATAATAACTGGTAATCTGAAATAGGAAAACTCAGTAAGATTAATGTGAAAATGAAATTGTCTGCAATCTAAGAAACATAACTAAGATTGAAATAAAAAAAAATTATAAGATTGAAATGAAAGAATGAAAAGCTAAGATTGAAATGAAAAAAACAATGTAACTTTTTTTTTTAATAGTGACCGAAATGAGATATTTTATTGCAAAATACTCTCCACACAGCGATTTTATGGGATGGTATGACGTCTATGATATATTAATTTCTGTCCCTTGGCCGTTAATATTGAATTATGTCTTCCCAAGTGTATGAAGCTTTCCCGACCGCTGACTTCTGTTGTCCATCTCCCAGGACGGTAGCATGTCATCAACATTCCTGCCACGGCAGATATTGATTTACTGCACACAAAGGTTAGTACTCCGAATGGGCAGATAGCTGTGAGATAATCATCTTTTATTCTCCTTCGGCTTCCTTTTAATGAGTTTTATCTGGAACAAGTAAGATTGGCAGAAGTTTCCCCTTCCTTCACATTGCATTAGCATAATGAAAGTCCTTTTCTCGGAGATATACCACTGCATCGAAGGAAATTGGGTAAATGCGATTTAAAAGAAGGGTCTGAAGGCCCCTTTGAATAATGTTTTCCCTCTATTGAAAAGAAAGGACCGTAGAAGGATCGTTCTGGTCAAAGGGTTATAGTGATTGGAATAACCATATCTTATTATTTTAAATTAGTATGCAATTAAAGATTAATATGATCTCGAGTGAATTTTTCTTAAGTTCCAACCGGTATTCAGGTTTTAAAAAATAGGCAAATTAAGTATTTTCCTCTAAGTAACTTACCTAAAGATATTAGCAGCTGCGAAGAGTCCTTCGGCAATTAAAATTGGGTCCCAAGTATCCCACTTCTCGCGTGGAAGGAATGCTGTTCCGGTGTTCAATGCTATTTCTTTCTGGACCTGCTTGGATAGAAGATTGACGATAACTATCGTGATAATAGAATGCTTTTCACAACTTTCAGTTATGTTTAATACCAACTATGTATACATTTCTCAGGTTGCTGATACTAACCGAATCTAAAAGTTTCACTTTAATTTTAATTCGGACTTAAAGAATAAATTTGAGCCATTATTATTATGACGAGTGGTAAAGTGGTCTTAAACCACTTTGTGTGTGTGTGTGTGTGTGTGTGTGTGTGTGTGTGTGTGTGTGTGTGTGTGTGTGTGTGTGTGTGTGTGTGTGTGTGTGTGTGTGTGTGTGTGTGTGTGTGTGTGCGTGCGTGCGTGCGTGTACATACAGTATTGTATATATACACAGTAGGAATATATTATTATCTGTGCCATTAATACCATAACATATAGCACTAGTGTCAACAAAGTTATATATAACTTTGTTGACGGTAGCATTTCTACAACTATTAAAATAATAAATTTCATTATCAAAGCATTCTTTTTAGGATATGCAAAATATTATGATATGCAAAATATATGATGAATTCATGGATATTTTGCATATCCAAGGATTCATCATGAAATGGTACTACAATCCACACAAGTCACCATCTCCAGTAACTAATCTTCCATTGGCACGATCCTCAATATAACCATTATGTGGATGGTTATATCGGTGGATATAACCATCCACCACGAACCAATAGTATTTTTTTTTTTTTTGTAAATTGCGTGTGCTCTCTTGGCAGATTTGTCTGCATGCGGGATGAAACACCCGAGTTTTGAGAGAAAAATTCTTGCTACCTCCGTATGAGATCGGCTAACTGACCTTCGATTGAAAGGTAATTTTCGCTAATCTGCTAATAATATTTGGACAGGTTTATGGGAAAAAATAATTTCGTCTTGATATATAAAATTTACCTGTGTTTCCTAAACGAAATGCAAGCAACAATTTCTTAAACTAAACTGTACTTAGATTTAAGTAACGTCTGTGGAATTCTGCAGAGAGAAAAAAACTCCCCCCCCCCCTTTTCGATCTTATAAGGCGATATATGGATTCTCGCAAGAATAGGAGAGAAATCCTGTTATTTTTGTATTAAAGATTGCAAAGCTTAACAGCTATCGTATCTTTGACTTGCTTACTTTCCCTCAATATAGTGAGTTATCCGGTTTCATTGAGAGATGGCAGGGTTTTTCCGGAAACTCGGGTTTTTTATCCCGTAAAACAGGCAAACCAGACATTAGAAGATACGCAATTAACTGACATAAGCCCCATATCCTGAATTGCTTCGGCTGCAAATTAGATGGGTAGTAAATAGGTAGATAAAACTAAAAATAAACTTTTTTGTTTATAAAGTTTTTTTGCGAAGAAATAAATGAAACATTTTTTAGACTTTTTAAATTTGTTCATGGAAAAATACTCTTTTTGAGAGGTATATAAAATTGCTCAAGCAGAATATCCGTTTTTTTTTTTTTTCAAAATGGTTTGGTATAATTTATAAGAAACTTAAAAATAATTACCATAACCTAATAAACTAGAAATCCAAAAATGAATAAATCCAGCTTCTTCTCCTCCTTGTATGCCCAGTTCATCACTTTTGTAAGTGGTGACTATCAACTGAAGACGTTTAGCCTCTAAATCCTCAAGATGGGTAACAATTGTGCTTTGTTTATTGCAGTTCTTTGTTAGCAGATCAGTCCTGCGGAGACTGTGGCTAATTCAAGTGGTAAGTGCACTCTGACCAAAGTTTTGAAGTTACTTCAAGACAACGCAAATTATAGTAAGGATGAGCTTAGCCTAATGATGCCTTCCTTCCCATTTATTAAACAAGACTTGCAATTTGTTTGAAGCGAACTTTTATAAGTTGGTAAATTAATTACTTCACTGAAGTACGTGGTTGATCTCATTTATCATTTATTCTTTGGGTAGACCTAAATAAATTTCTCGCTGGTACTTGAATCATTTCGGGATTTATATATGTATATATATATATATATTTTTTTTTTTTTTTCGAGGGAGTTGGTCCCCATACTAAATTATTTTATTGGCCAACTCGTAATTAATTGGCTTGGTTGATGGCATTGGCTTTGGCTCTGCAAATTATGGACCAAGCCTTCAACATCAATGGACAAAAATAAAATTGCACAAAATATAAAATGGATCTCATTTCCTCGAGCCCATTAGAATTTCTTTTGGCAACAGGCAATCGTATTAATCCGGGTAACTAGATCCAAAATCCCAGTTAGATCTTGGAAAGCTGAACTGCAAAACCCCAACAACTTGGTTAACCAAAGTAACAGAACTAAAACGACCCAGACGGATAATTTTTGGATCGTGTGAATCGAAAAAGAAACTCTTCAGTTAAAAATGGAGATAAAATTTATTGTACAGTTAATGACAAAGAAAGAAACGATGGCGCTTCTTTTTTTTAATTAGCAAAACAGTTGATGGAGGCATTTGATGATACATCGATCGAGTTAATGATTCACATGTGACGTTATTATGACGCCATATGGTTTTCCGTACCTCATTGGATTTTGGGAGTGAAGCCTTCAGCTAGTAGAAATAATAGAGTCGGAGATGCCCTTTTCCACAAAAAGTCATTAGAACAATCACAAAACTCCATGCTTCTGGTGGGATTCGAACCCTCAACTGGAGAGCGAATACGCTAACACACTTCACTAACCCAGCCGGCCATCAGTTGAGTATCAACTCTTATCCAAATTTCCAAATGTACTTTACTTTAGCAAGTATTAACCAATTTCAAAAAGTACATTCTCCAGATGATCTAAGTTTATGTCTCACCAAGAAACTATAATTTCAAAATAGATTTTGGAGACGTTCTTACAGACGTCTCCAAAATTGTTTTTGTCATCGTGTATCATAGGTGTGTAACAAAGGGAACAACTTTAATAAAATCAAAATGAGAACATTAATATAAAAAAACCGGTTTACAAAATCAGACGAAAGTTAAGAGGATTTTTTTTTGTGGCACAAAATATGGACGATGAATAAGACTTAATAGAATTCTTCGAGAAAGAATATGTCAACATAATAACTTTAAAATAATAAGAAAGCAGACATTAAAAGTCCACATGGGAGGAAAAGGGGGAGGAAGGCAGAATGTTTAATTATTAGCACGTACGGCATTTGAAGTGACCAGTATATGATAAGACTTTAAATAAACTGAAAAAAAAAACAGAAATAAATAAATAAAAGTGATTATTGAAAAAATTAAAACAAGACACATTTTTGAGGAAACATAATAGCTTATGAAAAAACATAAAGAAACGAAACAAAACAGGAGTTGCAAAATAAAATGGAATATACCGAACTTCGAAAAAACTCTTTCAGAAGAGAGAGAAAGTGACAGAAAAAAATAATTCGAGTAGTTTGCACGTAGCCAAAGAGCATTTTAGTAAAGTGATACCTACAATGAACATTTTGTGACAAAATTGGTCATTTATAAAAATGTTTCGGCTATGTTGCAGTTATTGTTATTGTTGGAGATAGTTTCTGGAGGATCTAATCCAAATTTCTCACACATCGAAAGTAGTGCGCTTGCGCAGAAAAAAAAAAGGTTTGACAATTTGTCATAAGGGATTTTTTAAATACCAGAATTCCATTTTTTTTTTTTTTTTTATCTCGGATAGGGTACAGAGATCCCGATAAGAATAAATGTGAATCACTCGGCACTTGAAGACTGAGAACAAAATTCAGCGCCACCTATATATTTTTTTTCAATATATTTACCGAATGTTTTTGAGTTCAAAGATGGACAGTCTGTTATGATTTCGTTCATCTATAGGCACTCGTTTGTGTTTCCATTGAGTGTTTTATACCCCCAGATATTTACATGCAATTACGTACATTGAACTCATACGATATGCGATTTCTGGAGATGAAATTATTTTCTTTTATAAAACCGATTAAAAACAAAGATGAAAAAACAATACATCTCTGAATGTTTTGATTACATTATTCGGTGTTTTTGTTCCTATCCTTATCATTTTTCACAAACTTAGATTAAAACTGAGAAATTATTCTACAAAGGCACATTACCGGGCTTCAGTAAGAAAAAAATATTTCAAGATTGTTTGGGAAATGTTTCTGAGACATGTGGAAATGTTACAGGTTTTCAACAGAAGACAGTAATTTAAACTTTTATACATTTCTGAGTCTCGAACTAGAGATTAAAAACCTGTTCGAGTTAGAGATAAAAATCACATAATCAAATTTAATTATCTGCATCATCAGCTTAGATGTAAATAATTTAAATCAGTTACACAGATTTAAATGTAGATAATCCTCAGTGAGGTAATGAAAATGAGAGGAGACCTTATCATTTATTGAGTCAAGAGCACTGTCTTTGCTTTGGATTTAACTTTCCTAACTTTGTCTAATTTCATCCCTGAAAATAATGCAATGGAAACCAAAAGTAAAATTCTGACTCGATAAATATTAGCAGAGTCCAAATAGCACATTTATTAAATTCCTTCAATCCGAAAGGAATCTGCTGCTGTTTGTATTCCAGATTGGTGCCCGACTAATTGATGCATAAAGGAAATGGCAATGGATAAAATACACTGTAAAACATAAACATCATTTAGCGTCGCCTTTTCTCTCTCTCTCTCTCTCTTTCTCACACACACACACACACACACACACACATGACAAGAATTGTTCCCCTTTAAAGGACGTTCGCCATATCGCTAGCTCCTTTAATGTAGACGAATCGTTTTTGTGAAAGAATGCAACAGGGGGTTCTGTTCTGATTGTGGACTTTTATCTCACTCTGGAGCGTCACAGAATGAATCACGCTGATAAAATGACTCACTTTTTTTTATCAGCTTGTTATAAGAAAGGGAAAAAAAATCATATTTCATTAAACGGATTTTTTGCTCATCCTGTAACAAAATTATGGCATACCATTAGTTGTGGTAAAACACCTTCCGTTTTTCATCCAAAAAAAAAAGAAAAAAAAAAACTCTTTTTCTCCCTCAAATCACACTTGGGAATCCATAAGTCGTAAATCTGTATTTCTTGTGACAGTTACTTCTGAGTGTGGACGAAGAAAGACTAAGTGGTATCAAGATATGTGGAGCCTGCTAAGTTGGAACAATACACTAGAGAGACATCTTTATCAAGCGAACTCTAAACGAGTTTCAAATGATAAAAAAAAAAAAGATGATGGTTTTTCCACTATGCCTTCCGTATTTAAGAGGTAGCTGAACTGTAGATTTTCTCCCAACTTAACAGTCACCGCAGGACAGGACAAATAATTTAAATAATTTAATTTTCCTTTTATTTTATAATTGAGCGCAACAAACAAAACATCAATAAAACTTTTTATCGTGTTGTTGTTGGTTTTTAAAGTCTAGCTAGAATGTCAAGTTTTCCCAGGAAAAGAACTCAACGAACAAATCCCAGTCACAGGAAATTCTTTTCCCCTTCTACATGAATTGGTGCAATTGCTCCTCCTTCCTTTTTACGCTTAGTCCAGAGAACAATGTCGTTTAAGATCTTAAGATATGGGTGTATAATAAAAATTCTCAAGGAAATCTATCGAAAAATATCTTTTAAAATGAATAAAATAAAGAAATTGGTGACCAGCATCTTGGAATCACTTACCTGAAAGTAAGCAACAACGCGCAGAGCAATTGTAGCTACATATAGAGAATTAGTAATAAAATCAATGATGTTCCACATATCTACAATGTACTCAATGAGACCAACCTCCCACAATTGCTTGATTTCACTCCATATGAGTCCTGAAATTGAAAGATAAAACAGTTTTAATGTTTGAAGAAATTGTAATGTAATGTAATGTAATGTAATGATTGTAATTTTAATACTGTTTATTATACCAATATTTTATTTTTATGAAACCTTACTTTCGAAAAATATGACATTTCTCTTTCGTAAGATATTTTTTTTTTTTTTTTTTTTATAAATAATAAATTTCTTAGAAAAAATATCAGGTGTTTTAGAAATTAACCTTTATTTTTACTTTTTTTTAAAAAAAATTAAATAATTTCTGTATTAATTTTTCTATATTTATTATTATATTAATTAATCTATATTAATTACTTCATTATTTAATGTATATCAATTATTATGAGGTATTTTATGTTAATTACTATTACTCACTTTAAATTTCATGACCTCTATTTCCAGTGTATGTTTAATTTCATTTAATGACCTCTATTAACAAAAACTGTTGGAAACTAATACATTGATGGTACGAGAAATACAGTATATATATAAGAACTAAATTAGTTACTCTGGTGCCTATTTTGATATACTTTATCTATTATAAATGATACTGTATACTATTTAATAACTTTATCTACTTACCCATCACCCAAGCTAGAATCATGCATTCCACAATACTAGGTGGCGCTCCACGTTTAGGTGTTACGTCACTGCTCATGTGCTTTCTCATTTCTTCTGATCCAAACCACACGCCTATCACAGTTTCAATTCGTTGTGAGGCAAGAATGAGGAGAACTAAAAAAAAAATAAAGGTCTGTGAACAATAAGGAAGATAACTTGTTAATTTTAATGAATATTGAGAGGAAAGTAAAAAGTAAAATAACAGAAAATAACATTATGTATATCGAAATGGACCGCATAGCTCAGGCAGTGACTACGATGTCCTTTGATTAAAAGGACCTGTCTTTCGCAAAATATTTATTTTTATGGTTTATGGTTAAACTACGCAATTATTCTATAGAATACCTTTGTATATCATGAATCACCAAGATAAAGCATGAAATAAAATTATAATTTAATACTCTAACTAAAATGATCAGTTATTCTATAGAATAATAATTACCGTATTCTTCCATATATAAGAGACAAACCTTACTTGACTTTTAACTTGGATTTTTTAAGTATTATCGTTTTTTTTTTTTTATTTTCGGACAATTTTCTGGGCTAGTGCTTAAAATATTGTTAATGCATTAACATACCCCGCCAACGAGTTGCAGACGTATGAATGCTTTCAGATTTCTGATTGGTTTATTCAGACTTAGCTGTTAATGAAGTCAATCCACAGGGTTAACAAAGGCTAGTGACTAGCAGAGCCTGTTCGCGGAGACAAGGTACAGGCAGTTTCGCCATGGCAACCGCAGGTTTCTCAACCAGTTACCCCCCGTGTATAAGACGACCCCCAATTTTTGGTCTAAAAATTTTAGAAAAAAGTATTGTTCTTATACACGGAAAAATATATTAGAACGCATATTTCATTTCATATTACATACAATTAATTTCGATATACTCTTTAATTTTTTAATATTTAATTTAAAAAAGTACACAAAATAAATTTAAATAAAACTTTTTTAACAAAGTATCAAAAGAATGTGGTAAATTATTATTATTTAAAAAAAATTCTGTTGTTATTTTATATCACATCATAAAATATCTCACTCGATAGAAATTGATATAATAAAGATTTTAATATAAGTTATCGCTTAATACAGGAAAATACAGGGAAAAAAGTCGTTTTTAGGACTTCCAGGGTAACGAATGGCAATGCTTTAGCCAATGAAGTTTTAACTGAGGCTCGGCTATTGCCGTTACCCAGCCATAACTAGAGCTTTTAGCTTAATAACACCCCATTCACACAGATTTTCTTCATTCAGATGACGGGATAAAGAGTCAAGGACTCAGTCCATCGCCCACTTCTTATAAGAACTAGGTTATCGCTTCTTGGCTTTTTGGCCGAGAAGTGATAACCTATATTTACGCGACAATCACTTTCCTATATATCGCTATAAACTATAGCGATAACCTATATTAAGTGATGACCACTTTCCCATCGCCGCAAACAAAAAACCGGCAATCTACAATAGTCTAAGAAACCTCCGAGACGTTGATAAACGTGTCGGAGGTTTATCAAGAAGAGAAATGCACATGGAGAAACAACACACTGAACTTCCTATATGCAACTAGAAGACAATGAAATTTTAAAATCACACACAAGATCCTCCCAGTGAATCAGCTGGTCTCCAAGTGGAACAAGTGGACAAATTCGTTTGTTCAACTCTCAAGGTTGTGTAACTGCTACTCACCAAATTACTAGATACGCAATGTAATGAGGGCCTTCGGATAATTTTTTTTTTCTAATGCGGCCCTCAGATTACCTAAGGTGGGATAGCCCTGATCTATATCATAAACAATTTCAATCATTTTTGAATGAAATTTATAATTTGTACTTTGTTAATCATCTTTAAGTTTTAAATTTTTTCCATTAAGTAGATTCTTGAATTTCTTCTGAAATATCTTTGGATAGTGTCTGATGCTTTTCATATTTACGTTTCGTGCAAAATTTTGAAATAATCCACTGAGTGCTTAAAACGGAGAAATCTTTCTCCAATTTAGTTTATCTTTAAAATTCAATATAAATGCTTCGCATAATACTTGATATTATTCCAATCTTCACTATTGCAACACAAGACCAATGATCAAGTCAGAATAGATTTAAACTTCTCAGATGATATAATAGATACAACGATTAAGCATCAGTTGAGATGGTTTGGTCACATTCAGAGAAAGGCCCTCATAGACTGCCATATTTAGCTCTGAATGAATATATAGGAGGTAAAAGACCTGCAGGCAGACCAAGAAGTACTTGAATAAAGTTGCTGAAAGAACATTCCCATCTGCCCAGCTATAGACTCATGGCCAGAGATCGTGATAAGTGGAGAACCTTTCTTCTTAGTGAACTCAATCCTTTATAGATGATGATGATGATGAATACCTGACATTGAGATATAATATCTCATTTCATACGTTCAACATTATTCCTCATGAGTCTGATGAGGCTCACATATAATATTCTAATTAACTTTATGTGTAAATTCCTCCAATACATGTTGTTCTTTTTGAAATAAGTCTCAATTTAAGGTAATCTTTAAATTGGCTAGTAATAGAAGATAACTCTGCTGAATAGACATGGTGCAAAAGTGACCAAGGACGAAGTTTTTGTGGAGTTGTTCGGTGATCATTTTGCTCAGATTTTTCATATCATGGTAATGATAGTATTCCAAGGAAACAGGAAGTTGAGGAATCAGTACTTCAATCCAGTTCTTTGAAGGTCAATGCGTTAGAAGTCTATGATTGCTTAAGGACTACATGGAATTTACCCGCTTGTTATGGAAGAATGCGCCAAGGAACTGACACTTTCGTTAACTCGGTTGTTTAAAGAGAGTCTGGTATCCTCAACAATCCCTAATGGGTGGAAAGAGGAGAAGACTGTTCCATTGCATAAAGGTGGAAACAAAACAGATGTTTCAGATTACAAACCAGTTTGTATTTCTGGAGTGGTTGTTAAGATCTTGGAGAGATTGATTAGGAATAGAATACAAGATGGGATGGACAAAGAAAACATTCTTTATAGAGGTCAGCATGGGGTTTGATAAAGGAAGGTCTTGTTTTACAAATTTCCTTACATTTTATAATAAGGTGACTACAGTTCTGGATAGGAGTGATTCATATACAGTAATACCTCTGGATTTTACAAAGGCATTTTGACAGGCATCAAATGTCCTGATACCATGGGACAGAGCCTGGCTCACTTCTTAGTTGGTCATAATTTCGTCTACTGTAGTTCAGCATATAATCTTTTCTGAATGGAATATTCATAAACTTAGCCAAGTCAATACAGCATGTCACCAATTCTCAGCAGCTGAAGCAGAACAATCATATTTTTAATTCAAACTCCCTCTGACACTATGATCAGATCTAACATTAGTTGACTTCAAGTTCCTTCTGTCACATGCTGTTTGAGGAAGTCGTCTCGCAACAGCTTCATAAATTGGTTCTCGTGAGATTCCACCGCTACCCAGTATGTGTTCGGATAATTAAAGTGACCCATGATGATTACTCGTTTTCCACTCATCATCTTTATTTGGTAATACATTTCTTAATCACTAACGACCGATCCACCAGGTCTGTAACATCTCACAATATATTTGACCTTGTTAGACTGCACTCCACCAGATTGTTTCGATCTCAATACTACATGGAAAAATGTTATCAGCATTACAATCATACCATTCTTCTCTAACTGAATCCAATTAGAGAAGAAATATTTCAAATAATCGAATATCATTAGCATCACATTCCCTCCTCTCTCATCTTGTCTACCCTTCCTAAAAATACTGCAAGAGTGTTCTCGTTCCCGACAGGTTAGGAACGACATGTATTGCGCGTGATTTTCTTTTAAATGCATTTTCTGAAATTTTGGCAGAAAATTTATGAAATAAGATAGCAATTAACAGCAAGGACAATGCAATATAAAAAACTACATATACAAGTTTATCTGACAGTGAGAATCTAAATGATTAACGTATGACAACAAACAATCTATTTTTTGATTAATTAAGTGAGCCACTCTGGAAGCAGTGCAATACCAGAGCAACTCGTGGCGAAGATAGAGCAAGCTCCTAGCTCTTCGCCGCTTTCCAAAAATCAGTTTAACATCTCAGGCCCCCAATGGGACCTGTATCAGATATTAAGCTGATAAGAACAGATACTACATTTCGATCTTAGCCATAATATAAGGCCGAGAAGCGATAACATGTATATTAAAATTTTTATTATATAAATATCTACTAAGTGAGATATTTTATGGTTTAATATAAAATAACATTGAAAAACATTTTAAAAGTAATTTTTAATTTTTGCTTTAAAACTCTTTAAAATATTTTATTATAAATTAATTTTATAAAAAGTTTAACAACATTTAAAAATTTTAAAAGTCTATTGAAAAAAATTATATATAATATGATCCATAAATATTCTCATGTATATGATTATATTAACCTAATCTATGCACTAAAAAGACGACTATGGGAACGAAGGCAATTCCTATACCCAAGGTTTATTCTCGTAAGCTTTGATAAAATTCGAAACTTTTACGTTTTTTGAATTCAATTGGCTATATAAAATGATGATGGATGTAAAATTCTTGTTGTAATGTATATTTAATTTCAAGTATAGTTCTTTATTCGCTGTGTATATTTGAAAATATAAAATCTGACACAATACTGTCAGTAGTATGGGAGCCACTTCTGACATGATCAAGATCAAGATAAGATAAGAAGGAATCGTGACGTGATTGGTTGTTCAGATGATGACGTCATTGTATGCCTGACGTCATGAGTTTGGAATATTTTTAAATTTTCTGAGGAACATATGTGTGAGTGACTTAACGTTGCTTGTTTTGTTCGCATATGGAATTGTGGGTGTTGGTCGCAGATAAGGATTGATGTCGTGATTGGTGGGTCACTTTAAACCAAACAGGGGAAGCGAGGTCAATGTCGTGGATGTGTGTTGTTATCAGATGAAGATTAGTGACGTCATTTGTTAGTTGTTAATAAGTGACGTTATATATATATATATATATATATCTTCCTAGAAGATATATTAGTGGATAAGGATTCGTGGCGTGATTGGTGGGACACTTTAAATCAAACAGGGATAGGTTGAATGGGGGAAGCGACGTCCGTGTCGTGGATGTGTGTTGTTATGAGTTGTAGATAAGTAAATGGTTTGCATATGGCATTATGGGTGATGGCTAGTGAAAAGATAGAGTTTGGAATGTTTGGAATTTCGCTGGGGCCCCCTTCTGTCAGGGACATCACGTGGTGTGTTTGGTTCGCGTAAAGAATTGTGGGTAATGTTTTCAAGATAAGGAATCGTGACGTTATGTGTTTGGAAATTTCTGGGGAAAATATGTCACTGTGATATCACATGGTGTTTTGGTTTGCCTACGGAATTGGGGGCGATGGTTTTGTGATAAGATATCCTGGAATTTTCTCAGAGTGACAAACATCTGTCATTGTAATCAAAATTTGTCTTTGGATCTCTATAGCTGGCAGTACTAATTTTCCAATACAGTTTGGGGAATTCATAGAATACAGTCTAGATAGCGGCAACGTTTAGGTTTTTCTGAATAATTTAATTATATGCTGGTGTCCCTCAAATACACTATTTTTTCCATAGCTCATTCATATTTTATTCTATGTTCATATTCTAATTCTAATTCATATTTTATTCATCCGAATATTTTCATTTGTCTAAATTAAGATCTTAAAGTTCAATAAATAAATAAATAAACAAATTGTGTCTAAATTCACTGTGATTTTAAAAGCGATCTTACTTAAATATGCATAACACATCAACGACGCCATTTGTTCATGTTTAAGTTTACACATTTATTTCATAGATATTATCTACAATGTTATCTTTCTGAATGTTACATAGAGAAATAGGAATTTTCACACATCACCACTGCATGTGGTGTTTTCCTTGTCGTAACATTTCTCTCATGAGACGTGCAATTGGCTGATTTTGATACTGCTTCCCATACGAGTATGTCAATTTCAACATATACTTATATTAGCAGCACTGCTATAAAAACAAGAATCTGCCACTTTTGCGATGGTTCTTGATTTTCATCTGGAAAGAAAAAAAACTTATTGTTAGTGTTGGAAAAATTAGCAGATTACTGTAATCCTAATACAGTAGTTATTATTATTATTATCTGAGACCTCCAGGGAGTCAAGGACTCATCGAGGGAGGCTGTAAATTACCCAACCTAGCTATCATATGCCTTCCCTTCTCTTACCCCCTTCCTTGACTGAGAAAAACATTTACTTCCATGGATGCCACCGTGTTCTCTCCCCGCCATCCATATAACGAAAAATTTCATCATTAATGCTACAACACCCATTCAAAAATTTATAAACTTCCATCGTATCACCCCTCTTTCTCCTGTTAACCAAAGTCTGCAATCCACATACTCGCAATCTGTCCTCATAATCTAAATCCCATAATCCGAATAAAATCTTTGTAACTCTTCTTTGCACCCTTTCCACAGCTTCTTTATCTCCTTGGAATCTGGGAGACCAAATCTGCGCACAGTAATCCAAGTGTGGTCTTATCAAAGCCTTATAAAGAGGCAAAATTACTTCCTTATCCTTACATGTCAAGGTTCACTTCAGCATAGAAATTCAAGCAAATTCAGCAGAAAACAACTCAGAGGATAATAGAAATTATCCTCTGAGTTGTATTTGTAACTTTTTCTATGTGACCTTTGAACTTTAAATTCTTATCCACCAATACACCAAGATCCCTTGCCTCTTCAGTTTTTGTAGCATAACCCCGCTAATATAATATGCCACTGGATCTCTAATCACGCCAAAGTGCATAACATTACACTTACTAACATTAAAATGACAGCCATTTTCGTTTGCCTAGATTTCCAGTCTATTCAAATCATTTTGTAATTGCTGAATATCAGTAGAATCCTTGATTGCCCTGTCTATCTTCGCATCATCAGAACACAATTGCAAATCTGATGATAGACCCTGCTTGAAGTCATTAATATATAGATTGAACAATAATGGCCCAAGGACTGAACCCTGAGGTATACCACTGGTTATCTTAAATCTGGCAGATTCACACACACTGTATACCACTTTTTGATATCTGTCTGTTAAACCATCCCCTGATCCAAGTCAATAGATTATGTTCCAATCTCATATTCACCAGTTTACGCAACAGCCTATCGTGTAGTATCCTATCAAATGCCTTAGAAAAATTCAACATTATCATAGTGTATCCATTTCCTTTATCCAACTCGGCCGTAACATTGTCATAAAATATGAGCAAATTGCTAAAATCATGACCTTCCTTTAGTAAACCCATGCTATTAGTTTTGGAAGTATCAAAGCTTTACAGAAACATACAAATTTGCCACATGAAACCGTGAAAAGTTGGTTAGCAACAGAGCCTACTTATGTGAGACATAAACCCATTAGAAGAAAGTTTAAATGCAATCAGATCAAAGTCCCGACACTTTTACACACTTTTCAATGTGATTTGGCAAATATGTCATCCCATACAAAAGAGAATGGGGACTTGTGTTTTCTTCTTTTATGCATTGATTATTTTTCCCGATTTGCGTGGGTTCGAACACTGAAGAAGAAATCAGCAGACGCTGTTGTTAATGCTTTATCGAGTCTATTTTTAAAGAAGTGCCATGTTACATACAGATCAAGGAAAAGAGTTTTGCAAGAAGAAAGTTCGTGCATTGTTTAAGAACCATAATATTAATTTCTACACGACAAGGAGCGAAATGAAAGCACCCATTGCAGTAAGATTTATCAGAACATTGAAAACAAAGATCTACAAATGGATGACGTATACTAAAAGTTATACGAAAGTTTTGCCAACCCTTGTGCATACTTATAACCTCACACCACACCACGATATCGGTATGGCTCCTTCGGAAGTTAACCTTCACAACGAGGATCGTGTTTGGAAATATTTGTACGGAACCCAAGAGGAGACTACCAAACCAAAATTTCATGTAGGTGATAGCGTAGTTTTAAGTGATGATACCAACAAATTTAGAAAAGGGTTTTGGGGTAACTGGACACGAGAACTGTTCACTATTGCTAAGGTTATTAATAGAAACCCTGTAGTATATAGAGTTCGCGGTCGGGACGGAGAGATAGTGGAGGGAACTTTCTATGAACCTCAACTGCAAAAGGCTGATATACCCAATGAACTTCCGGAAGACGTGTAACTAATCGAACAAGTATTTAAACAGCTCAAGCAGAAAGGAAAGCATCAGTATTTTGTTACGTGGCTCGGTTATCCCTCATCATATAATTCTTGGGTTCATAGCGAAGATGTTTTACTTAACCCTTCCCAGTAACGCCAGTATGAAAATGTTTCCTACAAACACGCAAACGAAATTTCAAGTGGAATTACCACACGAGATCAGACTTGAAGGTAAATGGGAAGTTGCTCTTGCAGGAATTCATCTTCCAGGAGGATTTAATAACATCGATTCCGGTTACGATGAGTTTCATATGATGGAGTTGGAGGAGGAGGAGTGAACACTATCGACAACAATAACATCACAGGAAATAACGTTTTCGAAAAGCCTAAAGAAAGATTTTACAAAGTGTACAAGATTCCCCATGGCAGTTATAATTCATCCTCTGAACTTCTTCAAGCAGTATTTGATGTGAGTTCTGTGATTACTGGAAAAAAGAACCCCGAACAACACCATTTCTCTGACAGTCCCAAAAGATTACAACCTGTTGTTTCCAAAGGAGGACCCGGGTTTGGCCCTTCTACTGGATTTCAATCAGATTCGTAACCGCATATTTTGTTTATTCTGATTTAATCCAAGAACAGATAGTTGGTGATACATGTGCACCATTGTTACGAGTTTTTCAGTGCAGCACCAAGTGTTCCTTCGTTTTTGCTCACCCTGATTATTATCCGTTACGAAAACAAACATATCAGTCAATTAGCATTGAAATTCGTTCTGACAGCGGCGAGTTGTTCCACTTTATTGGCGGCAAGACAATAGTTTAAATTACACTTCCGGAAAGTGCAGGATGACTGATTATCTCAGATATTACACACTGCAGGCAGGTGGAGCTCAAGTGTTTACGGGACCCCTAACACAGCATGGGTACGGATTAGGTAGCATTTTCAGAAGTCCCTTCTCCTTTCTAAGTCCACTTTTAAAACCTGCAGCCCAATTTGTCGGTCGTCAAGCCTTAAAAGCCGGTCAGCTATGATAGGAGATGTATTGGAAGGGGTACCTGTACGTCGAGCCTTTATAAACAGAGCATCAGAAGCTGGGAAAACCATTGCTGAAAAGGCTAAGAGCCGATTACTTCAGAAAGGTCAAGGAAGCAAGAAGAAAAAAACGAATACTAAAAAGCGCGCAAACGAGATGACATCTTTTGCTGAGGATATGATGTCAGAGTTAGATCGATTTTCCCACCCTCGTGCCAACATGTGTGTGGAAAGAAGTTCTTATGTCACCTACCAACCAATATCCAGTACCGACAGTGGAGTCCCTGTGGAATTTTGCATACTAGGTACATCTGAAGAATACTTGGATTTGGGAAAATCATACCTACGCGTTCGTTGCGCATCACTGACATTGATGGTAAACCTATTGAAGATTCTTCAATTGGTGTCGTGAACATTTTTTTTCATTCCCTGTTCAGTCAAATTGACTTTTTTCTCCAAGATAAACTAGTGAATGTGGCATCGGACACGTATCTTTATAGGGCTTATATTGAAAACCTGCTAAATTATGACAGAGATGCTAAAAATAGTCAACTGATTGTTTTTAGCATCTCTGTTAAAGATGACGTGGCTAATGTTAGTGATATATTTACCAAAAGTGAATGTGGGATGCATAGACGACAAGCTCGAATTAACCAATCGAAAAGTATTGAGATGCTTGGGCGAATACACGCTGACATCACGCATCAAGACCGGTACTTGATCAACAACGCGTTTCTGTTCGTGTTCGTATGGTTCGCAGTTCTCCCGAATTTTATTTACTGACTGCAAATGCTGATACTAAGGCTAAAGTGCAAATTGAAGAGGCTATACGTTTTGTCCGCAAAGTCAAAATAAACCCAAAGATTCAACTGGCTCACCTGTCTGTGTTAGACAAGTCAAACATGGTACATCCCATCAATCGAGTGCAAGTGTCTTATTTTTCGATTTCAAGGGTATGTCAGATGCCACACGAGACAATCTGTATCTAGGTGAAATACCATCTAGATTAATTATTGGATTAATTAGTGATGGATTTAATGGCACTTTCAACAGATTTAATTTTCATCATTTCACTCTGAATTTTCTTGTTGTGACAGCTGATGGTATTCAGTATCCCTCACAACCTTTGACTCCGAACTTCAAAGAAAGGCATTACAGCAGATGTTACATGTCACTGTTCACATCGCTAGGCATATGGAACAGAGACTGTGCTAATGACATTTCTTATGAGGAATACGTAAAGGGAAATGTTCTCTATGGATTTGACTTATCGCCAGATCAAAATGCCGTCTCCCCCCCCCCCCCCCCCAATGTCAGCCTGTTAAGAAGAGGAAGTGTGCGAATCGAAGTTAAATTTGCTCAACCTCTTCCTGAAAACATCACAGTGGGTTTTTATGCAGAATTTGAGTTTACGTTATCCGTAACAAAGGATCCTTATGTGTTACTGGACTATGAACACTGAACAATTAGTAAGCATACTAGAGTTAGAACTCACCACAAGAAAAGTGGGTTTAGGAGTTTGTGCTCGTGAAGAATTGCCACAACATCCGATCAGAAAACAACAGTCGATGTTCGTCGTGAACACAGATCCGACCTGGTTGCCAGGACAACATTGGCAAGCTATCTATATTAAAGACAAACACGGCGATTTTTTCGATAGCTTCGGTCATCCACCCCGAAAGCGATATTGTTAACTTTCTGAATATCCACACTAATAAATAGCATTATAATACTGTACCTGTACAAGCTAAGGAATCTGTCGCGTGTGGTTTGCACTGTGTATATTTTTTAATAGAGATGTCGTGGTCTTTCCATGCAAAATATTATTCTAAGGATTTGTGGTTAAATGATATTGTAGTAACTTATGCTTTTACAGATCATTTTCTGAAAATAAAAAATAATTTTTAAAAAAATTGTTTTTTCACTTACCATTTTTTCCACACCAGTTTCTTTTTCCCACGCAGCTTTCGGGGAGATAAAAAGACGAAGGTACTATTGGTTCTTCGAGCTCTCCTGCGAGCGGGGAGTGGACTGGAAGCATTTTCCGCACTGGGACTGGCTGATGTTGATAGTTGACGGGAATGGTTCTGGGATTCGGTTTGTTCAGTGAAGGTTCTGGATGTGACAGTCTATAAGGCATATTCCGGTAATTGGACCACATTTTTTATTAAGCTAAAAGCACAATAAAGAAATAAAACCCGACAAGTTTCGTAAGTCGTTTGACTTACATCTTCAAGGGTAACAGTTAACTTAAAGTTTAAAATACAAAGAAAAGAGAAATTATTAGTACTAGTTTATGCAATTGTAGCCGTCTGACTTCATAAAATTAAAAATCAGAATGCAGATTCAAAGCAGTACTAAGTTTAAACAATGCTGGATGATGTCACGTTCTGTTCTTCACGTTCATAATGTCCGACGTCTGATTGAGGTATATTTTTTTATCAAAGCTAACCAATAGAATTAAGACATTGGTTTTTATTGCATTGTGTAGGAACTCTAAGCATGTTTGCAGCTTCTTTAAATTTCCTTATATAACAGTTTTTTTTCTATCTAAGACTTGTTTGTTTTCTTCCAGAGTACATTGTGGCCGGTGGAAGTGGTATGAAAATCTAGACCTGATTTGTGTTCTCTTCTGTTTTGTACATCCATTTGGTGTTCTCCGACCTCTAATTTAGCAAAACATCTCACCAACATGATTTTACCTCACGCAGGAAAAACATCTTCTTTCATCAAGAACAGTGCAGATTTTATTGAGAAGGTAAAAGATATTTACATTGGACCTTTAGACATCTTCACAAGTTTGGATGTTATCAGCCTATTTAAAATGTTCCAAGAAAGGAAACTGTGAATCTCCTTGAAGATCTCTTTCCTCCGGATATCGTAGATCTTTATAAACATTGCATAAATAATATTTTTTTCATGTATAAAGATAAATTTTGGAAACAAAACGAAGGATTGGCTATGGGCTCTTCCCTCTCTCCAGCTTTAGCTAACCTATTTATGGAAAATTTTGAAAATAATGCTTTAATCAATTATCGTAAAAAACAAAAAAAAATTGGCTACGCTATGCAGACGATATTTTCATCATATGGCCAGGAACAACAGATGAACTCATTGCTTTCAAAGATTACCTGAATAATTTACATAGGAATGTAAAATTTACTTTAGAACAAGAAGAACTTAGAAAACTTCCTTTTCTTGACATCCTATTAGAAATCAATGAAAAAGATAATAACATTTCTTTCTCAATATATAGAAAACCTACCAACACAGGAAGATTTCTTAATGCTGCCTTACACCACCACCCTTCGGTAAAAAATAGGTCTGATAAAACCCCTGAGGGACAGAGCTTATAATATTTCCAGCACAGAAAAACAGAGAAATGAAGAATTGGAATATTTAACACAGATCCTCAAAAAATGATTATGAACACAAGACTATCAAAAAAATGCTCCACACATCTCCTAAAAGCATCCCACAGAAACAAGATTTCAAAAACGCCATCACGCTTCCATATATCAAGAATGTTACTGACAAGATGGCTAAATTACTAAACAAACATAACATCAAAATAGCCTTTCTTCCGCCGGAAAAAATTTCAAGATTTCTATATTCCCCGAAATCTTCACATCAACCTTTAAAAAAAACCAGGTGTTTATAAAATTTATTGTTCTTGCTGCATCTGCTACGTAGGACAGACAGGAAGATCTGGGGAAATATGCATGAACGAACACTAAAAGGATGTACAAAACAGAAGAGAACACAAATCAGGTCTAGATTTTCATACCACTTCCACCGGCCACAATGCACTCTGACAGAAAACAAACATGTCTTATATAGAAAAAAAACTGCTACATAAGGAAATTTAAAGAAGCTGCAAACATGCTTGGAATTCCTACATAATGCAATAAAAACCAATGTCTTAATTCTACACTAAGTTTAGTCAGCTTTGATAAAAAATATACCTTAGTGAGACCTCGGACATTATGAACGTGGCATCATCCAGCATTGTTTAAACTTATCACTTCTTTGAATCTGCATTCTGATTTTTTAATTTTATGAACAGTCAGACGGCTATAACTGTATAGTATGAACTATTAAATTCTCTTTTTTGTTGTTATAAAGTTTGAGTTACCGTCTACCCCTGAAGATGTAAGTCAAACGACTTATAAAACTTGTCGGGTTTTATTTCTTTATTTTGCTTTTAGCTTAATAAAAAATGTGGTCCAATTACTGGAATATGCCTTATGAACTTCTAAACCATAGAAACCTCCAGTGACAGTCTATGTTCCCGTTGCTCTCCTTCTGTGTGAGCCTATTGGTTTTTCAAACCTAAATACTTCTGCAAAACAACTAAATATGCTTTTACTTTTTCATCTGGATTTTGATTTCTCATTTTTAAAATGGCACTCATCTCATCATCTACTGTGTACAGTTCACGCTCCTCTGGTGATTGGAGGAGTGTAAATTTTTTAAACATATGATTCATTTTCTAATAAGTGAACTCAATAAAAGAACAAATTCTTTATTGAGAAAAAAAAATGCCTAATAATGGAAACAGTGCTCCCCCGTGCTGTAAAACCAGTTTTCTTCTAGTAATGAAGGGAAGCGATTTGTTGCTTATTGCTCTTATAATTTTTTTCCCTTCGTAGGCGTGACTTATTTTTTAGTGGAATATTTCCAGATAAAACATTTTTGCAGATTTCAAAGAGCGTGGTGATTTGGCTGGAGGTGCAGTGTTTTAAAGCATCATTTGCTTGTTTGGGAGAGGAATGAGATATTCATATCGTTTGAGTCTATCAGTCATTCAGGAATAAACACTGTGTTGCGTTCTTCTCCTGGCAAGATCCGCGACTGTAAGCATAAAATATCAGGTGTTTCCTGTCTAAAGTCTAAAATGATATATGAGTGATATATGATATATGGCTTTTGTACTTGGGAAGCTAAATGAGAAAATTGTAAAGAGTTTCGGAGATTTTTAAATGCAAT
This sequence comes from Typopeltis vanoorti, assembly GCF_054136105.1. NCBI lineage: Eukaryota > Metazoa > Arthropoda > Arachnida > Uropygi > Thelyphonidae > Typopeltis > Typopeltis vanoorti. Next base: position 58,387,443 of record NC_143561.1, read on the forward strand.
AACATAATGGCTATTGAGAGAAATTGTCCGAAAATGTGTTCTTTTACAGAATAAAGTTTGTGTCAGTAGAATGACACCGAGGTTACGGTGATGTGAATCTTTTATGAAAACATCAGCTATTTCCGTGCTGTCCTTAGGCTGGTGAACCAAATCATCGATTATGATGATTTGGTTCACCAGCCTAAGGACAGCATAAATTTCTCAAATTTGAATCAAATTCAGGTAACTTCAAACCATTCACGAATTCTGTTGGTAAATATTTTTATTAATTTATCCTGATTTTCACTGTAACAGTAAACGATTCGATCCGGTGGTGGTTTGATTAGTTGATTACAATGTTCTATCAGAGACAACACGAATGTTGTTTTTCTGACTGAGTAGCTCCTGAAATAATGCATGTAAATCGATGTATGAACATAGCGAAAATGATAACATAATTAGACTGTGATTATTTTTATATAATCATACATCATGTAAAAACAGATAGATAGTTGTTTTTAATATAAAAAAAATCTCCCTATCAAGATTTTTTTTTATCACAGTCACCATGTAATCATGCCAAGAAGAATTTTTTCTTTTTAAATTCTAAGAAATTGTGGAATAATAGTAACAATAACAGTGATGTGTGAAAACTGCACAAGAGAAGGGCGACACTGCAAATTATCGTGTTAGGAAACAATCATGGATTTTTACCTACCAGGTAGAATATTTTTTAGTTTTCTGTCCCGTAGACGGCATCGTTTGCTTAAAGGGTATGTGATTGTAAGGAATTATCCTTTAAAATAGCTATAGGGAAAAATGCATGTGTCTGTTGACACTATGCGCTTCACAAAAGTGTATCCAAATCTTTTTGTTGTTTTGAGTTGACAGTTCCATTTGTCTCTATGGACAGAAAATGGTACAGGAATTTGGATGTTTTTTGGCTTACCCCTTACTGCTGCTATCATAGATTCCAGATTAATATCAGTGGCCACACGAGAATTTAAAGTAATGCCTTTGCATTTGGTCACAATCCTACCTCCAGCGTTCTATAGGAATAAGATTTGGGGCCTGTGGTAACAAACTCAAGTATAAAGTCACTCGAGTTTGTTGCCTAGCTCCCCAGTCAGTAATTGCCCTGTTTTTCACTGAAAATGACAGAATCGGTATCTGCACACCAAAGCTGTCTTTGCAAAGGTTCCATGACCTCCTATATGAAGAGATGACAGCATTCCCTTTCCTATTTTCAGGCTTGGTGCCTTCAATAGGAGGGTAGGCAACCATCATCTGCTCTTCTGAAACTAGCCTGGCATCTTAGATAATTTTACTGTTATCTAAAAATAGTTCTACGAGGTCGTCATAAGAGGAAATTACCTGAGTGTGAGTTCTCAACATTCTCATACCAAGACGTGGCCATAGGGAATTCAAACAAAGCTTAGCAAGTGAACGTTTACCAGGGTTTTTACTAATGTGTTCACTATTCAGCATAATACCTTCCTTTAGAAAAAATTCATCCACACAAGACTTCAGTTTTTACCTTCAGGCTATCCAGATGCTTCTTGTTTCAGCTTCAGAAAGGTATCAATGTAGTGAGCAAAGAAGTTTTCTTCACCTTCAAATTTTTAGAAAAATGCCACACCTCATAAAAATTCAATAACTTTATAACCATGAGCACGTGCTAAATCTAATTCTGGAGTGCACCAAAAACCTGTAAAAGATCGGTTCGTATGGGAGCACAATGGTGCCATTTCGGAAGCACATGTTCCACAAGGGGGAAGAATAATTTTTTGTTCATTGTGATGGGAAAAACCGGTAAAAAGAGTTTGGCAGGTACTTCCACTTTTGCATGGCAAATACCAAAGTATACCCTGGGAGAATAGTCGAAATTATCAAGATTAACTTCGGGATGCCCCTTAGGAAATACCTGGTATTTCATTACCCATGGATAAAGGCTATTGAAGTCCAAATAGCGAATAACTTCCCCTTCTGACTGAGTTTTGTGATACATTTTGTAGTAGTCAGTTCGACCACCATGAAGAGCACTATGAGGTAAAATGGGATCTGGAATTTTAAGAGTAGCAATAAAGTTTTTCATGGCTGTGTTTTGAAAAATTTCTGTATTAAATTGGCATTCTCAAATTGAGATCACATCGAATCCTTTTCTATTCAAATAGTTTTCGCGATCCTTTGTTTGCTCACAAAGGGTACTCATGTTTGTATGTTTGGTAAGTATTTGGTCTGTAACATTCCTGACAGCCATGGTGGAAGCAGCCGTAGTATTCATATAAAAAGCTTCCACATTTCCCATCGACAAAATAAGGTCCGATGCACACTCCCCCCCCACAGAACGTGCATGTTGTATGGTTATGTTTTTCTGTTGTTCTTGCCATTTGAGATAAGCCAAAGCCTTTCGACTTTGCACGTTTCCCCCCCATTAACCCAGAGCAGGAAGTATGGCCAAAGTGTTAGGTTTTAAAAAGTTCTGGAGAAATACTTTCAAGCATACTCCTGCAATTTTAATGTCATGAAGAAATGGATCAATCTGGGTGAGCTGTGCAAAGAGAGAGGGAGAAAAGTGTTGCAGCTGTCATGCAAAACATGCACGTCATCCTTTGTATAAGCCAAAAGTTCCATTTTCAGACAGTATTCACTGTCTAGCCGATTTTCGTACCAACTCTCGAACTCTGTACGAGTTTCTTTGTTAATAAATTCTGGCTGGAAATATGATTTTTCGGGGATCACTCCGCGATAATCCAGAGAATCGGACGTATGGAACTTATGAGGAAAGAAACCCTTACAAACTTCTGGGAGATAGAACATGGCTGGAAGTTTCCTCAGATCCACACTAATGTATGAAAAACTATCAAGAAATCTGATGTTTAATGGGTCATAATAGATAACAAGTATCTTCCATCCATCAAACACTACACGGGATTGGAAATTTTTTACAAAAAGATAACCGTCAAAACCACGAAATTTGTGTGCAATCGCACGAACATTTTTGTATTTTGGTTTGATTTGACAGTGCGAATGATCTTACCATCTTGATCCGTTTCATGATATTCTTGACAGAAAAACAACTTGTCTAGGAACTGACCCACACAGTTTTCACCCCAGAACTCACGTTTGTGACTACCAAAATCAGCTATACAAAATAATTGAACATGACAATGATTTTTAGGAATAGTTTCTGTGCCAAAATAAATCATAGAAACTTGCTTATTTGAGACCTCCGATTTTTGCAATAAAACACATCTGTTTTGGGTGCTCTGATATGCAGTGGTAGCAGTAATTTTCAGATGGAGAGACATGGTTTTTATCTGTAGAGAAAGTAGCCAAACACTGCCTGCAATGATAGAATTTTGAACAAATATTATTTTGTATGTGCAAATCCAGCATTCATTGCCATAGCAAAATCTATTGCATGACTCACACAAAAGAAGATTCTGCACACTATGATTGGCGTTTGTGCAGCAATGGATGCACACATTTTGGCATCTATGCATTTGCAATTTGATCGATTGTTTGAATGTTTTCAAACAACTGGGGCAATAATAGTTATTCCCAAATAGAGCTGGCACACTATGCACTAAATCATAATGAGAGCTGTGGTATAAAAGACAGATCTGTTTGTTTGCATTTGGTCCCCAAAACACCTCAGAAAAATCAGCATCTGCCAAAAAAATTACGATTTGGTATTCTGGAGTCCAATGCTTTTGAAAGAGACCTGCTTCTGGAATACCACAAGAAGTGAGCAGAACCCCTGCAATTTTGTGGAGAGTTAAAGCCCTCTTTATTTGTATCTTTTTTACAATCTAACAGCACTTCTCTGTATGTTTGGGCATCATCAGTGTGCAGAAACACCCACACTTTTACTTCAAGACATGCAGATCACCCAAAAATTGATCGACAACTACGAAAGATGAAATACAGAAGTTGAAGAACTTGGATACCCAGCAGCAAATGTTCAACAAGCAAAGAACACAGCACCAGTGCATTGTCAAAGCCAGCTTTGTGGTAAGCGAAAAAATCGCTAAGCATTCTAAGTCATTTGGTGAAGGAGAATTCATCAAAGAATGTCTGCTGCATGTTGCAAGTATAATATGTCCTGAAAAGAAAAAAGACATCGAGAATATTTGTTTGTCGAGACATTCTGTTGTTCAGCAGATAAAAATTATGGCTGATGATATCAAAAAAAGTTTAAAAGAGAAGATTGCTAGATTGGAAGCAATCTGGAAATTGAGGAGTTGATGCGGATTTCAACATCACAGAAGAATTATTGGCACTTTGGCCGTTAAAAGGAACAACTACCGGTGAAGATATATTTGAAACAGTCAACACAGTCTTCGAGAGATTTGGTCTTAAATAAAGTTCACTATCTGGCATATGCACTGATGGAGCCCCTGCAATGGTTGGTGCACAGAAGGGATTTATTGGAATAGTTTATGAAAGAGCAATAGAACTACAGATCCATCCGGAAAATTTAACAAATTTTCACTGCATTATCCACCAACAAAATCTGTGTGCAAAATCGATTAAATTCACAAATATTATGGAAATTGTAGTAGCCAGTATAAACTTTATTAAGTCATGTGCACTTAATCACCACCAATTTAAGGAGTATTTGGCAGACCTATTTTCGGATTATGAAGATGTGTCTTATTATTGTGAAGTGAAGTGGTTGAGTAAAGGTAAAATGTTAAAACGATTTTATGATCTGAGACAAGACTGCAGATTTTATGGACATAAAAGGAAACACAATTAACAAAGTAAAAGATGATGAGTGGGTGTGTGATTTAGCATTCCTTGTAGATGTCATTGGATCCCTAAACGAACTGAATCTTAAATTGCAAAAACAAGGACAATTGGTTCATGAACTGCATGGACATGTCAAAGCTTTTTGTAAGAAACTAAGATTGTTGGAAAGTCAGATAAGAACTAAAAATTGTTATCATTTTCCTACTCTAGCAACTCATAAAAATATCCCTTATAATTGTTATGGAGATGAACTGAAAGCACTAATAGAGCAATTTGATACAAGGTTTGCCGATTTCAAAAACAAAGACTCCACATTCACTATATTTGCTCGTCTAGTGGATGCTGATGTAAATAATGTGCCAGAAAACTTACAGATGGAATTGAGCTTCAGGCAGATTTATTGCTAAAATCACAATTTAACAACATTGCTCTGATGTATTTTTATAAATTTTATTTGGTAGAAGAAAAATATACAAATTTATGTGCCTTTTCAAGAAAAATCATTTGCCTTTTCGACAGCACATATATGTGTGAACAGTTTTTTTCAAGGATAAAATAGAATAAATCAAAAACTCGGACAAGAATAACGGACAAAAACTTCGAAAATTCTATGCGATTATCCTTAAGTAATATTAATCAATATTGATAGTCTTGTGGTTCAAGTACAAGGCCAATCTTCACATTAAATTGTTAAGTCGTTCATTATATTATAAAATTTATGTAGCGCTTTATACAAAAGCATTATATGATAAATAAATGAAATATGAAGTAGCAACTTGTTTTAATTAATTAAATATTAATTTATTTTATTTAATAATTTGATACGGCCCTTGACTCAGAGATAGAATGATAATTTGGTCCCCGAACTAGGAAAGGTTGTCCATGCCTGGTCTAAACTAATGTTCACATAGTCTGAAAGAGGATCGAATGAGCGGATATGACTCAGTCATCTTCAAGAAAAGACACCTTTGAAGAACACTGCAATTTGAAGTTACCGCTCGTTGCCGGATATTACTCATGAAAAACACAACACACAACGGTCACTACTGCGAGGAAAAACATAACATGATCCCACAGGTTGAAATCTAAAGGGAGAAGTACTCAACTCGATTTCAGGTTACAGTATTTACAGAAATATGGTTCTTAATACTCGAGAAATTTTGGTTTGGTAGTCTTCTCTTGGGTTCCGTACAAATATTCCCAAACACGATCCTCGTTATGAAGGTTAACTTCCGAAGGAGCCATACCGATAACGTGGTGTGGTGTGAGGTTATAAGTATGTACAAGGGTTAGCAAAACTTTCGTATAACTTTTACTTTTATTATACGTCATCCATTTGTAGATCTTTGTTTTCAATGTTCTGATAAATCTTTCTGCAATCGGTGCTTTCATTTCGTCCTGGTCGTGTAGAAATGAATATTATGGTTCTTAAACAATGCACGAACTTTCTTCTTGCAAAACTCTTTTCCTTTATTTGTGTTTATGTAAAATGCACTTCTTTAAAAATAGACTCGAAAAAGCATTAACAACAGAGTCTGCTGATTTTTTTCTTCAGTGTTCGAACCCACGCAAATCGGTAAAAATAATCAATGCATAAAAGAAGAAACACGCCCCCATTCTCTTTTGCATGGAATGACATATTTGCCAAATCACATTGAAAAGTGTGTAAAAGTGTCGGGACTTTGATCTGATTGCATTTAAATGTCTTCTAATGGGTTTTTGTCTCACCCAAGTAGGCTGTGTTGCTAACCATCTTTTCACAGTTTCATGTGGCAAATTTGTATGTTTCTGTAAAGCTTTGATACTTCCAAAACTAACTACTGTATTAGGATTATTGTAATCTGTTAACGTTTCCATCATTAACAATAAGTTTTTTTTCTTTGTAGGTAAAAATCAAGAACCATTGCAAAAGTGGCAGATTCTTGCTTTTATAGCAGTACTGCTAATATAAGTATATGTTGAAATTGCCATACTCATCTGGGAAGCAGTATCAAAATCAGCCAATCGCACAGGTCTCATGAGAGAAATGTTGCGACAAGGAAAACACCACATGCAGTGGTGATGTGTGAAAATTCCTATTTCTCTATGTAACATTCAGAAAGATAACATTGTAGATAATATCTGTGAAATAAATGTGTAAACTTAAACATGAACAAATGGCGTCGTTGATGTGTTATGCATATTTAAGTAAGATTGCTTTTAAAATCACAGTGAATTTAGACACAATTTGTTTATTTATTTATTTATTGAACTTTAAGATCTTAATTTAGACAAATCAAAATATAAATATGGAAGAACATCGGCTGTGATTATGAGCTCAATAAATCGACCGTGAGATGCAGTGATTAATACCCCTGGAGGGTAACAGACGGCAATGCAGTAGCCAATGAAGTTCTAACTCAGGCTCGGCTATTGCTGTTACCCTCCTGCCACGATCAGAGCTTTAATAGCTCAATAACACCTTATCCCTACACTGTCCTCTACAGATAATGGGGAAGATGAAAAACATTCTTGCTTCGCCCGTTTAAGCCAGTCCTTATAAGGACTAAATCAAAATATTTGGATGAATTTTGAATAAAATATGAATTAGAATGAGAATATGAATATAGAATAAAATATGGAATGAGCTATGGAAAAAAAATTGTGTTTGTGGGACACCAGCATATAATTAAATTATTCAGAAAAGCCTAAACGCTGCCACCCTCTACACTGTACTCTATGAATTCCCATAGTCTTTTAACAGGAAAGAAATACCCAAACTGTATTGGAAAATTAGTACTGCCATCTATAGAGATCCAAAGACAAAATTTGATGACAATGACGAATGTTTGTCACCCTGGAAAAATTCCAAGATATCTTATCTCTAAAACATCGCCCACAATTCCATAGGTAAATCAAAACACCATGTGATATCACAGTGACATATTTTCCCCAGAAATTTCCAAACACATAACGTCACGATTCCTTATCTCAAAAACATCACTCACAATGAAATACGAACCAAATGCACCACGTGATGTCCCTGACAGAATGGGGCCCCCAGCGAAATTTCTAACTCTATCTTATCACTAGCCATCACCCATAATGCCATATGCAAACCATTTATTTATCTACAACTCATAACAACATACGTCCATAGCACAGACGTCGCTTCCCCTATTCACCCTACCTCTGTTTGGTTTAAAGTGTCCCACCAATCATGACACGAATCCTTATCCAGTAATATATCTTCCTTTTCCATTCAAAACAATAATGTCGCTTATTTACAACTAATAAATGACGTCACTAATCTTCATCTGATAACAACACACATCCACGACACTGACGTCGCTTCCCCCATTCGCCCTACTCCTATTTGGTTTAACGTGTCCCACCAATTATGACACGAATCCTTATCCACTAATTTATCTCACCTTTTCTATTCAAAACAATAACATCACTTATTTACAACTAACAAAATACATCACTTATCTTCACCTGATAACAACACACATCGACGACATGATTCCTTATCTTATTTGAACTTGATCTTGTTCAAAGTGCCCCACCAATCATGACACGAATCCTTATCTCCAACCACACCCACAATTTCATATGCGAACAAAACAAGAAACGTGACGTCACTCACACATATGTTCCCCAGAAAAATTCCAAACATTCCAAACTCAAGACGTCACACACAGAATGATGTCATCAGATGAACAACCAATCACGTCACGATTTCTTATCTTCTCTTGATCTTATCAGAAGTGGCTCCAATACTACTACTGTCATTCAAGGCACAGACTAGAACTGTTGTTTCCGATTACATTAGCAACCTTTCTCATTTATTAAAAGTGATTGGGTTACATGTATAAACAGTGGGCTAGTATTAGCCTTTTTAGAATTTTTATAATATATTTATAATTTATAATATCTTTCCTCATGGGCTCACTTTAGTGAGTACAGGCATAGCAAACCTGAGATTCCTGATGCTGGAACATGCCTTACTTCATGTAATATACATCTGTTATATTATCTGTAGACTGGTCCTTTCCCCTTCTTTCTTTCCCACAGAAGGGGGAAAGCTAGTTCCAAAAGGTGCCAGTCCCAAGCCTGGATAAATGGCAAGGGTTGACATCAGGAAGGGCACCTGGTCTTAAAACTTCACTGCCAGCTCTAGCAATGATTAAATGAGTCGAAAAGAAAGTGATACAAGGGCTAGGGTGTATCCCTTAAGCGACATGCAGTCACATCGCCCTACAGCTGTGAGAAGTGGATGAGGGCTACCGCATCAACGTGGGTGCGGTTAAAGCACTGAGCCCAGCAAATGGAGAGAATGTTGGGAGTGGGAACGTTGAATATTGGAAGCATGACTGGAAGGGGAAGATAGGCGGCAGACATGATGGAGAAAGGAAGTTGGACATTTTATGCATGCAGGAGACAAGGTGGAAGGAAGAAAAGGCAAAGGAACTAGGAGACGGGTATAAATTGCTCTATTCTGGAGCGAATAAAAAGGGAAGAAATGGAGTCGGAATTGTGGTGTGTGGCAGAATGAAGGGCGAAGTACTTGAAGTGGGTAGGAGGAACGACAGGATCACGAATAAAACTGGGTCTTGGAGAAGAGCAACTGGTCGTCTTGTGTGTATACACCCACAAGTTGGCTGTATAGCAGAACAGAAAGATGAATTCTGGAAATTTCTAAATGAAGAAATGAGGTAACTGGAAGAAAACGAGATGGTGATTGTCGGAGGAGACTTGAACGGACACATAGGGAGACAGAATAGAGACTGTGAATGGGTGCATGGTGGCCATTGAGTGGAAATGATGAACCAGAAAGAAGAGAGGATTTTGGACTTTGCAGTAGTGTTTGATCTGGCAATTGTGAACTTCTGCTTCTGTAAGAGGGAAGAGAATTAGATGACAATTAGAAGTGGCAACAATAATTCACAGATTGATCACATTTTGACTAGAAGAAAACAACTTAAGGCAGTGACAAATTGTAAGGGAATCCCAACAGATTAAGTAGCGCACCAACATCTTCTGCTGTGCGCAGACTTTAAAATAATGTCGAAGATAAGAACCTTTGGAAGCCATGGGAGGAAGAAAATTAAGTGGTTTCGTTTAAAAGAAGAGGGTGTGAGGAACCGTTTTAGGGAGAAGGTGTTAGAGAAGATTTCGGATGGACTAGAAAGTGTACAAAATTGGTGGAAACATAATTCAAAAGCAATTCTAAGCTGTGCAATTGAGGTGCTTGGTGAAACATCCGTAAAGATTAGAGAGCAGAAGGAGGGTTGGTGGTGCAATAATAATGTACAAGTGGCAGTGACAGCTAAGAGGGAAGGCAAAGCAGAAGTGGGACGAGTCAAGAGTGAAAGAGGACAGAGAGGGGTACAGAGAGAGAAAGCAAGAAGCGAAGGGAGTTGTTGCACAGGCGAAGGCCATGCATATCAAGACATTTATAATCAACTGGAAACAAAGGAAAGACAGAGAAAGCTTTATCGATTGGAAAAATGTAGAAATAATGCATCAAAGGACATCGTACATGTGAGGCAGATCAAAAGACTCTGGAGGAAGGGTATTAAGGAGGGATGCGGATATAAGAAGCAGATGGAGAATATTCTTTGCAGGACTTTTGAATGAAGAAAATGCAAGGACTCACAGAGAAGATGGGGAGCCTAATGAGGGGATGGTGTAGAACATCAGTAGAGTGAAAGTGAAGAAAGCCATAAAGAGGATGAAAGAATGGATAATCCGTAAGCCCTGACAGGATCCCAGTGGAGTCATGGAAGGCACTAGGGGAAGTGGGAATTGACCTGCTGTGGGACCTGTTCATAAAAGTTTGTCAACAGGAAAATATACCTGAGGAATGGAGGGAAAGTACCCTTGTCCCCATCTACAAGAGTAAAGGGGATGCACAAAAGTGTAAGAATTACAGAGGAATAAAGTTGATGTCCTACACAATGAAAATCCTAGAAAGGGTTCTTGATGGAAGATTGAGGAAGGAGGTGGAGATTGCAAAGGAGCAATTTGGCTTCATGCCTGGTCAATCGACGACAGATGCTATCTTTGGGTTATGACAGATGATGGAAAAGTTTCGAGAGAAACAACGGGAGCTAAATCTGGCATTTATTGATCTGGAGAAACAGTATGATAGAGTGCCAAGGCAAGAAGTCTGGAAGTGTCTGAGGGAGAAGAAGGTACCGGAGAAATGTGTCAGGTTGGTATAGGAGAAGTACAGAAATGTAAAGACAAGAGTTCGAACATGCCTGGGAGAGACAGAAAGCTTTCCAGTGACAGTTGGCTTGTTTGCATCAAGGGTCAGCATTAAATACATTCCTGTTTAATATTGTGATGGAGGTGGTGAGGGAGGAGGAGGTGAGAGAAGACTCGCCTTGGACTCTGTTGTATGCAGAGGACAACGTGCTGTGTGCAGAATCAAGAGAAGAAGCGGCAGCTAAACTGGAAAGTTGGAGGAAAGTACTGGAAGAGAGAGGTATGAGACTGAGCAGAAGTAAGACAAGGGTATATGTGTTGTAAAGTGGATGGCAGCCAGGAGACAGATCTGGAAGGAAATGTCATTAGGAAGGTCAGTGACTTCAGATACTTGCTAGTAGTTGTTCTTCCTGTTTTCTCCACGCAGTGGAGTCCACTGTCTAATCATACACTGAGTGGGAGGAGGTACAAACTCTCTCTCTCTCTCTCTCTCTCTCTCTCTCTCTCTCTCTCTAAAGCTTTATTTTCACGTTCTTTTGCATAATTGATTACTGTACAGATTACTTAATCTGGATTTTACAAATGGATTTGACAGGCTACCACATAATAAACTGGTATATAAGTTAAGGCAAATAGTATTGGAAAATCAGTTGGTTAATTGGATAGCAGACTGGCTTTCTAATCAATATCAAACAGTGGAGTATAGAGATGCCACGTCTCTCAGGAGAAGAGTTACCAGTGAAGTCCCACATGGTTCTGTTCTAGGGCCACTGCTGTTCTATTTGTTAGTTAATGATATTGCGAATGGTCTGCATGCTTATATTCAGCTGTTTGCGGATGATGCTAAGCTGGGAAAAGTTATTGGGAATGATGCAGATGTACTAATGCTTCAGAGCGATTTGAATAAAGTGGCTATGTGGGCAGACAAGTGGGGATGTCAATTTAACACCAGTAAATGCATGGTTTTGCATTTTGGATCTCAAAAAGTATCATATTGGACACGTTGTATTACAGGAGATGAGGGAAGCGTATGATCTTGGAATATTGGTGTATAAATAATTGAAGTTCAAGGGACATATTGCAATAATAATAAAAACAGCGCAAAGAAATGCCAGTATAGTAAGAAGAACACCGAAGAGATAAGGATGTGGTAATTTCGCTGTACAAGGCTTTGCTTAGACCACATCTGGACTACTGCGCATCTATTTGGTCACCTGCATTCCTAGGTGGGAAGCAAGCCGTGGAAAGAGTTCCGAGGCGAATAACAAAAGCAATATCGGAATTGTGGAATACTGATTATGAAGGCATGTTGAGAGAATGTAGATTACAGACGCTCGTCTGTAGGCAGAAGAGGGGCGATATGATTGAGACATATAAATTGCCAAGGGGGGGAGCTTATCAAATAGATACCGAAGATATTTTTCAAAGGGTTGAAGGAGGGAAAGGAAATAGAGACAAGAGGTCATTCTTGGAAGTTGTATAAAGGTGTGGTGCGTAAGAAAGTGTGGAATGACTTTTTTGCATGGAGGAGAATGGAATTTATTGCCAAACGAGATGGTGAATATGCAAACATTAAACCAATTTAAGATGGGGTATGATAAACATTATCTCTGTTAGAATGCATCTTACTATTGCCTCCCTTGATGGGTGTTGGTATAATAATAATAATAAAAACTTTGTCAGGATCATTAAATTAATTTTCTGATTTTTAATCTTTTCGTTCGTAATTCGTTCTCATTTGGAGAATTTTCGAAGCATCCGATGTATAACAGGACACTAGGTCATTTATTTATTTTAAAATTTTAAAGTTATTATATGTTTCATTATTTATTTGTATCAATATTTCTTCACTAAAAGGAAATATTTTTCTGTATTTGTTTTCGAACTTAAATTTATCATTACCACATTTCAAAATCAAAAGAAATTCCTCACCTCATAAAATCTCATAAAATTCCTCATTGTAAATTTCATCGTTATATTTTTTAATATCATACTTAGATCAAACAAGGTATTACTGATACCTAACTGGACGAATTTGTAATTTTTAGGTAGTGAAAAGACACCTGTTATAAATGTACTTGCATAAAAAAGGAATCATATCGTCAACAAATATTTTAGTAACTTCCTCATTACTATAAATTGGATTACCTGAGTTTGTAATCGATACATTTCGTATCATATGTTCGTTTCAATATTTACAGTGTCTTATACAAATTATATATACTATGGAAGAAGAAATATAATTCTAATTTAATTTGTAGTTCTGCTGTTTACAATTATTGTTCTACCTGATCTATTTTAATATTGCTCTTAATAAGTCCTTTTGAAAGCTAATTTATTTCCATATCTGGTGAAGGATTTAGAGAGAAAAATGCTGAGCATAATTGTATATCTAGACAACGTTCTGATTAAGAAATATTATTAATTACAACTTGATAATTTTGGATTACTTTTGTCAGTTCATGTAATTCATATATAATTGTTACCATTTCTACAAAAAAAAATTATGTCAATATCCAATTATGGCAAGGCATATCACTTCTAGAAACTTTTCTCATTTTCTGAAAGGTTTACGTGTATAAAGAGTGGGCTAGCTTTATCCTACCAGAATATGTAAATATAGCATATCGGGGTAACGATTATGGTGCTCGATTGAAAGCGTTTAATCTGCCGAGTTTGATAAGATTTTTTATGATGTAAATCCCAATAGGTTAACTACAAAAGGTTGTACAGTTGGTTGGATAAGGGATAAATTATCCGGAAATCGTGCTCACAAAAGACCAAAAATGAAATTTGCTCATTTTAAGTCTGTGGTCACTTCAGGTCTCACAGTTTGCTGTACAATTTCTGTATGCAGTGGAATAACGAATATTTGAAATTTCATTTGTGGTGTGTTTCTTGAAAGACAATTATTTCAAACAGCGTGAAGCGGAGGGAACCTATTCGAATAGAATAGGTTCCCGTATAATGCATTGCAAAAGACAATTCTGGAACCCTTCTTTCGACATAGGAACATCAATTCAGAAGAATCTTTCCCCCCCCAAAAAAAACCCTCACATCTAAGTATGATTGAGTTTAAGCAAATTTTGCTTAACGTTTGTTTAAGACATAAATTTTTTTATGTCATAATGAATTTATTATTTTCATAAAACCTTCGTTTCTTCCCAAATCTTATTATGATCACGTTAGCGAAACTTACATTTCAGTTGAAGGTCAGTTGGTCGAGCGCAAACGAAGATAGCAGAGATTTTTCTCTCATCCCGCATACAGCCAAATCGGCCAAGAGAACACGCGCAATTTACAGACAAAGAATACGCTAGATGGCATTGTTTGTATATGGTGGATAGCGTGCGTGCGTGCGTCCGTGTGTGCATGCAAATAGAGGATTAAGTGGTAGAAAGACGATGGGCAGCTGTACAGATTGAAGTGCGCTCCCACACGATGAGTCCGTGGATTCCTTGGAGTGATCACGTAGTAATAATAATAATCATATACGTAAGCAATATTTACTATATTCTCTACATGGGTGTTGATATATAATTGAAAAAGATATATTGCATATCGTTAATATTCTTTAATAATAAAATTAATTATTTTAACAGTTGTAAAAAATGTTGCTTTGTGTGTGTGTGTATATACTGTATATATATATATATATTTTTTAGTTGGATATTCTGTAGAATGTTTTACTGCAGGCATTTCACTTAAACGCTTTTATTGCTTTTAAGAGTTTCTTTCTTTCTTTATTATTTTTTTATCATTATTAATGTTTCAGTAATTGGTTTGTGAAATTCTGAAGTACTGGTAGTAGTAGTAGTAGTAGTAGTAGTAGCTGTTCTTCGTTTTTCTTCTTCAATCTAAGATTTGCTTAGCAAGTATAAACAAAGCTTCAAATTTATCCATTTATTAAGATTGAAACTAAGTATAACTAAAATAACAAACAGCTATGGCTAAAATTTATTATAAATAAATTATTAAAATTAAGGACTACACAGAACTAAATAGGTTTGAGGATCCAAATCAGAACCTTCTCTTATTTAATCATCCATTCAGGCTCTTAAGAGCAGGGGGTTTTAGGATGCGGGGCAACAGCGATCAATATTGGAGAAACTGTAATCATTTTATATTTTACCAATATAAATAAATATCTTCTTCCAATATTATTTTATATTGGAAGCAGACAGATTAGTCAAAGTTATCAGAGAAAATGACGGATTTTTAACTAGAGTTGAATTTAAAATATTATATAGAAAATAGTTCAGCATTCATGTGATATCTTGCTATTGCGTTTAAAACATGTTAATAAAATTTATATTCTTATATAGATAAAAAATTGTAATGTTTACCATATTACCATATACAAATAATGTCATCTACCGTGTTCTTTGTCTGTAAATTGCGCGTGTTCTCTTGACCAATTTGGCTGTATGCGGGATGAGAGAAAAATCTCTGCTATCTTCGTTTGTGCTCGACCAACTGACCTTCAACTGAAATGTAAGTTTCGCTAGCGTGATCATAATAAGGTTTGGGGAGAAACGAAGGTTTTATGAAAATAATAATTTCATTATGACAAAATTTATTTGTCGTAAACAAAAGGTAAGCAAACTTTTTTTAAACTTTTTTAAAAATTTGGGGGGGGGGCTGGAGATTCTTCTGAATCGATGTTCCTATGTCGAAAGAAGGGTTACAGAACTGTCTTTTTCAATGTATTATAATTTTTGAAACATTTGTTAGTGGACAGACATTAAGAAAATTTTATCCTAGTGGGTGGGGGGAGACTTTTATCTCACTATGGTAATAAATTCATTGACAAAATATTACTTTACTAACTCATGAAATTCCCATTTCCCTACTATTCATACCTCACTAGCTTTCGTGAAAGAATTTAAAAAACCTCAATTTCAACACATGAAAAATTATATTCTTCTTCTTCTTCTTCTTCTTATTATTATTATGAGACATCTCCAAAGTTATTATCAGTTGCATTCTGACCTATAACAGCGGAACCATCTCATCATTTTGTCTGCTGACTGCCTTCAGTGTTACAACAATCAAGCTTTACAATTAAAAATTAAAAAAAAAAGATAAAATTCCACATCCTCTGAGGCCCAGTCAAATCGAAAACTATTAAGAGGAGGGAACCTATTCTATTCGAATAGGTTCCCTCCGCTTCACGCTGTTTGAAATAATTGTCTTTCAAGAAACACAACACCACAAATGAAATTTCAAATATTCGTTATTCCACTGCATACAGAAATTGTACAGCAAACTGTGAGACCTGAAGTGACCACAGACTTAAAATGAGCAAATTCCATTTTTGGTCTTTTGTGAGCACGATTTCCGGATAATTTATCCCTTATCCAACCAAAAGTACGACCTTTCGTAGTTAACCTATTGGGATTTACATCATAAAAAATCTTATCAAACTCGGCAGATTAAACGCTTTCATTCGAGCACCATAATCGTTACTCCGATATGCTATATTTACATATTCTGGTAGGCTAACACTCGCCCACTCTTTATACACGTAAACCAATCACTTTTAGAAAATGAGAAAAGTTTGTAGAAGTGATATGGCTTGCCATAATCGGTACCCCGATTCCCGATATGCTATATTAGCATATACTGGTATCTGTGCCTTGAATAACAGTATGTCAGATTTTATATTTTACAAGTATGCACAGAAAATAAAGAAGTATATTTTAAATTAAACACACACACACACACACACACATATGTTACGGTTAAAGTGATAAATCCGGTTATTATTAATAATTACCAGTTGAAGTGAATAATTCCTAGAGGAGGAGTCTGGTAAATGTAATAAAAACGTGTTTATAGGTTTTATATATAGGTTTTCATTCTCAATAGAAATATAATAGCCTAAGTTAGGTTAGTTTATAATGAAAAAAATTAAGGAAAGTACTTTTTTTGCACTCAGTGAAATCAGAAATCAGAAATCGTTATAACCTAACCTAACCTAAAGTAAATTAACCTGGATGTCGCATGTCAAACCAGAGTGTAGTCGTAGTTTGTCGTGGGCAGATTAATGGGGATGAAAGATAAACGTTGTTGTGGGCAGAGCTTAATGATTGCGGGAAGATAAATGGGGATAACAAATAAAAGTTGTTATGGGCAGATGAATGGGGATAAACGTCGTTGCTGTGCCTCTTTCCTCATCAATGGAGAAAAACACTGATCAGTTCCTCTCTGATTTTGGGACCTTAAGGCATCTGTTGTCACTTATATATGCAGTATATATATATAAGAAGCGATTACAGACAGATATTTTCAAGTTCACGAAAGCATAATTTCGAATGCAACTGTTAATCACTTCGTAGACAGATGAATGGGGATGTCAGTGGGAGAGAGCTAATATCCCCATTTATCTGCCCATGGCATCAACGACGCTGACAACATCCCCATTCATGTGCCCATGGATGTTAGGTTAGGTTAGTGATTATAATGATTTCTGATTTCATTGAGCGCAAAAGAAGTACTTTTCTTACTTTGTTCATTATAAACTAACCTAACCTAACCTAAGCTGTTATAATTTCTATTGAGAATGAAAACCTATAAACATGTTTTTATAACATTTACCAGATTCCTCTAGGAATCACTTTAACCGGTTAAAGTGATTAATTCTAATTATTCACTTTAACCGGTATTTATTAATAATAACCGGATTTATCACTTTAATCGTAACATATATATCATCATATAGACAACTGAATTCAAAAAAGGTAAAAGTTTCGAATTTTACCGCAGCATAGGAAAATAAAGCTCCGTTTGTTCTACTAAAAGACATACACTCTGCCCAGGAGTTCCCATTGTCTCCATATTAGTACACTGATTAGGTTGGTTAATATAATAATATACATGAGAACATTTATGGCTCATGTTATATATAATTATCTTTAAATATACTTTTTAAATTTTTAAAATTTTAAATATTTTATTGAAATTTTCGCTATACAATTAAAAATTACTCTTTTAAAATTTTTTCATTGTTATTTTATATTAAACCACAAAATATCTCACTTAGTAGATATTTATATAATAAAAATTTTAATATATATACATGTTATCGCTTCTCGGCCTTTTGGCTAAGAGCAAAGTGTAGTATCTGTGCTTATCAGCTTTCGTAGTTGTGAAAGTGCCTTTTTTATTGGTGCTGGCAGCTTGGATAGCTTTAGGGTTTCCATTTGGAAACCGGGTTATCGTAAGCTGCTGGGCTAATATCATACTGTAGCATCTGTTCATAGAGGCTTGATATCAGTGTGTGAGTTTCTTTGAAACTCTTGGTTTCAAGTCCCGTGAACAGACTACAGTATACAGTATAAACCCCGGACAGGGGCAAGGACAAACACTTGGTAGTGGTGGGATCAGGGCTAGGCCCCCCCCCCCCCCTAGAATGGCGCCGAGGGACTTAACCGTCAGGTTTACCTTCAAAACATCGGTAAATCCTGAAGCCCTTATATTAGTGTAGTTGATGTGCAGCATATATGCAATATCAACTGCTGGGACTTCTTCAAGGGTCTTTATGAAGTTACTCTGAAGTACCATGTTACTAAAGACAAATTGATTGAAGAGGGTATTGTCTTAGATGGTGTACATTTCCACCCCACACCATTAACAAATGATAACATCAAGCAAGTTTACCTCAAGAGATTACCAGCTGAGATCTCGGACGAGACCCTCAAAACTACCTTCCAACAGTATGGGACCGTCCTTTCTATTCATAGGTCTCACATGGAGAAATTTCCTAACATCGAACTAGGTGATAAAATATACTTGAAGATAAAGATGACCAAAACAATCCCAAATTTTATATATCCATTCAAGGTTTTTACGTCATGGCCAGCTATAACGGCATGATCAGACTCTGTAGACGTTGCCACCTCGGTGGACATACTTCTCAAGACTGCCCCAAAACTAAATGTGGGAACTGCGGCACTATTGGCCACTCCCAACCAAAATGCACAGAACCTTGCAGCCTATGTAAAGAGGATCATCATAGATACCAATGTACAAAGGGGAACGTCTCCACATCTCCGGAGGACTTCCCACCTCTCCCAAGTAAAGTCTCTGTTATGTTATAACAGAAACCACAGAAACAAGTACTGTACCATCTCTCCCAGATGAAGCACAGTCTGTAGCACCATCAGAGGATTCTTCTCTTCCTCTTCTCAGTGACTGCCCGTCTACCATAACACCCATAGACACAGTGCAGTCAGCCTCAGCCAGTAATTTGGCTTTAAGTGACGATATTGTAGACCTTTCTGAAAATGACCTTCAAGTGAACACCTCTAAAAATACACAATCCTGGAGTGACATTGTATCACAGAGTGTAAAAAAGCGTCCAGGCAGTGTTAAACAAAATAAAGGAAAGAAAACTAAACAGGATGAAGAGACGTCCTCCGATGAGGATCTTGACCTTCAGGCCTTAGTCTTCCCTCTACGGGTAAATAACTTCGATAAGATATCTAATGTTGTAGATTCCCGAGGACCACCAACTGTCATCACCACCGACTATATAAGACCTTCGGTGTGAGATGGGGAAAAACATCATTCACCAACATTAGACGTCTCACCAAAAATCAACTAAAAGTTATCCCTGAACTGACCGCAGCTGGCCTAGCAGAAGTTCATAAGGCCATAACAACTCTGGCCAACCTAGATGATGATGAACTTGTAAGTAGACTGCTAGCTGCTCATCCTCAGTCAATATAGGAAGAAACACCCTGTAAATAAGGTTGGATAATTTATGCCAAACCTTTTTAAAGTCAAAATTTTTGAATATTCCAAATTTAAAAATAACTTATGTTTTTCGGACATATCAAAATTTTATGCCTAGGAAGTTTAAAACTGAGGCAACCAATCACAAAGTCTTTTAAGTTAGGATCTATTAGCTGGTATACTGCACCTTAGAGGAAAAGTTTTTACCTTCCTCTATAAGCAGAGTCAGGCAAATTACCAATTATTAAGTTTACCCCCCATATGTCGGGCTCTTCAGCCCGCAAACAGAAATGATGACGGGTAACCCGTGTACACTCTTAAAGTGATCGGTACTAGTCTGATCTGTTCTTATCGCTTCTCGGCCTTTAGGCTAAGATCAAGGTACGTCACAAAGTTCAAGGTCATTGAAGAGCTGACCAAGTCAGGCACTACCTTAATATCCTCTACGGTTGCCTGTTGGGAACCCGGATATTAAGCATAGATAGCCCGGATTTTTAAGTGTAGTGTCGGTTCCTACTGCCTACACTGGTCTTTACAGACCCAAGCCCTGGACGGGGGTAAAATCAAACTCTATTTTTTTTTCAGAGGTGTCAACGAGTTTTGCATTGCACTGGTTCCTACCCAGAGTGTTACCTATATACTCCTACTCTACACGAAATGTGTGGAGGTCCATAGCCGGCAGGCTCCACCCGCTACGAGGACCAGTGGTGGTTTTATTGTTTATTCAGGAGATAGGCTTACCTCTGAGACCACGCAAAACCGCTGCACGTAACCCCCCGTAACCGTATTCAGTACTACTACCTTCTTGTATAAGGTAGTACTGTCCAACACACGTAGGCTTTCAACCCTCATAATGTCTAAATTCTTAAGGAACCATACTATTAGGTTCACCTTCCAAAGGGCAGTCCAACCAGAAGACCTAGCGGATGCCGTCGTTGACCCCTTCAAACTAAAAAACATCAATTGTTGGGATTACCCAAAAGGATTATATGAAGTCACAACAACTGACCTCCACACCAAAAATGTCTTACTTAATGAAGGAATCACCATCGAAAACCAAAAATTCCACCCTCTCGAAATAGGTAGCTCCATCAAAACCGTCTTCCTCAGAAATCTCCGACGACATTTTAAATGAAGCTTTTAAAGAGTATGGCACAAATATATCCATTACCAGACAACACTTCACAAAATATAAACACATCGAACAAGGAGACAAAATAAGCCTGCAAATAAACATGAAGAAAACAATACCAAATTTTGTTGAAATCAAAGGCCATTTTGTGATGGTCAACTACGACGGTATTAACAAAGTATGTAGTAAGTGTAGAAAAGAGGGCCACATGGCCAAGGACTGTCCCTCCAACAGATGTGGAAACTGCAACAAGTTGGGACACTCGCAACTAATCTGCACAGAACCATGCAAAATCTGCAAAGACCCAAACCATAGGAAATATGAATGCAATGTCACATCCAAACCAATTTTTGTAGACGCCGACTTCCCACGATTAAACGAAATAGAGTGTAGTCATCACAACAGCAAAGACAAGACAGAGAAATTCAACTCACCTAAAACCACTAACACACAGGATTGTAACTTAGTCTGCAAAATTGCAGACCCAGCCCCTGCACAACCTTCCCAATCTGAAGAGCTACTAGCCGCCACATCCAATCCTACACGTGATAATGAGTCATCCACTGATCCCACAGACATAGTACATGCCCAAACATCGCCTCCTGAGGAAATAAAAACTCACACAATCACCCCAGAAATAACCTCGGAAGAAATAATCGCACCAGACGAAGATCACAGCCTCCCCTCTACAGCAGATGACGCCTCCATGATACCAAACTCAGACATGAGTGAGGACTCGTGTGATGCTATAGATCCCCCCACCCCAGGAAAATCGAAAGGAATCCAGTATACGGATGATAGGGTCGAAACCACTATGCAATCTCTGCAAAAAGGGAATGATAAAGAATTCCAGGATCTTCAGAACACTCAAGAGGTAATCGAACAAGTAAGGAAGGTTGTGGAATCCGAGAATACTCCCACTTATCTAGCCAATAAAATAACAGAAGAAAGAATGCCTTACACTCCTCGTCCATCCATGACTCCTGTCGTCATGCTGGAAAACGTCAACAAGACTGGTACCCAACCCCCCCAGAGTCCTGAGAACACATACGGGCAGCGTGAACCCGAAACCGCCTGGGAAAACAGGGTGTAAACAGAAGAAAATTAAAAATTAAAAGTAATAATGGAAAGGTTTAACACCCTAAAAATAGTTTCACTCAACATACAAGGTTTCAATAATCCCAACAAGCAACAATGGTTATACAATTATATGTCAGACCAGAAGTGGGAAGTGGTGTTTCTACAAGAAACATACATCAACCAATTAGCAGCTATCCAAAACTTTGAAAGGCAATATAACCTGAAATCCTTTTGGAGTTTTGGAACAAATAAGAGTAAAGGAGTGGCCATCATATTCCATCCTTGTTTTAAGGGGAAAATCCTGTTCTCCAAAAGAGACCAGGAGGGAAGAGTCATGGTGGTCCACATAAAATGGAACAACAATAATATCAAACTTGTAAACATATATGCCCCCACGAACCGATCTGAGAGGAAAACATTTTTAAAAAACCTCTCTTCCTACCTCGAAGGCCCTTTTGAAATCGTCTTGGGCGGCGACTTCAACTTTGTGATGGATACATCACGGGACAAAGTTGGAGGAGACCCAAACCAATGGGATTTCGGCAAATTTCAGTTAACGGAGATTTGCTACGAATTTAACCTTATGGATACATGGAACCTCCTTTATCCTAATAACACCTGTACCACATGGCGTTCAAGCAGAGGTGTAAACACAAGACTGGACCGCCTTTACATCACTAATAACCTTGCACCTTTCCTAAAAAATAACATAGTAGACAATATTAGTTACACAATGAGGATGTCAGACCACTCTGCAGTGGCCATCACCTTACGATTCCCGACGGAAAATTTTTTTGGAACCGGCTACTGGCGCTGCAACCCACAACTATTGGAAGACGAAAACACACAAAAAGAAATCAATCAGCTAATCCTTCAACATAGAGAGACAAGTGGCACTGAGAACAAAGCCGCGTGGTGGGAAAACCTGAAGGAAGCCTGCAAAGCAAAACTACAAAAAATCTCCAAGAAAGTTAAACAACATACCAGAAACAGGATAAAAATACTCTATAGATACATATACCTATTCCAGCAAGGCAGTAATCATTCCAACATCCTCCAAGTCCAACAGGCTATCCAAAACTTTAGAAACAGGATTTTAACACTGGAACAAGATGATATTAGAACACAGCAAATAAAAGCAAGAATCCAAAAAGTAACGGCGGAACAACAATTTTCCCGAAGTTTCTTCACCCAAATCAGAGAAGATAGGAAAAAGAAAAACATCCAAGAGATCCAATACAACAACATCACTTCAGGAAAAAAAGAGCATGTCATGCAGAGTTTTCATTCTTATTACACCCAGCTATATACTTCCGAGGTAGTCGACGAATCCCTATGGCCGCAACTTCTACAACAGAATCCCACAATATCCACCCCCCAACAAGAATTCATAGAGAGACCCTTTTCTCTCCCTGAGCTCAAGATCGCAGTTAATTCCTTTAAAAACCACGCGGCTCCAGGTTCGGACGGCCTCCCAATTGAGTTCTATAAAATCTTTTGGCAAAACCTAGGCCCAGCTCTTCTTCAAATCATCGACTACTGCATTCAGAAAGGGCATCTTACCCAATCTCAAAAGACAAGTATAATCACCCTAATTCCCAAAAAAGGGGATCTCAAAGACGTAAAAAACTGGCGGCCCGTCTCATTACTAAACGCAGACTATAAAATACTAGCAAAATGTCTCGCTCTCAGATTGTCACATATTCTCCCGACCATCATAAATAAAAACCAAGCCTGCGCAGTCCCAGGCAGAACAGCAAGTCACAATATCTCTTTTCTGCGCGACGTTATCGCGTACCTAAAACATAAAGAAATGGCGGCCACTCTCATCGCACTTGACCAGTCCAAAGCCTTTGATAGAGTATGTCATAAACTGTTGTTCCTCACGCTGGCAAAGCATGGCATTGGCACTAAACTAATTCACATAGTCAAAACAATCTACCGTGATATCAACAGTAGGCTCTTGATAAACGAGACCCTATCTGACCCGATCCACATCACCAGAGGAGTTCGACAGGGTTGCCCCCTTTCTCCAGCGCTCTACGTCATATACATAGAAATACTAGCAAATCACATCAGAAAGAACCCAGAGATAAAGGGCATAGAATTACCTCAACCAGCTGGCCCAGTTCTAAAAACCCTAATGTATGCTGATGACATAAACATACTTATCCGAGACGAGAAATCAAAAGAAGGCCTAGATCACTCCATAAAAATCTTTGAAAAAGCGTCCGGATCAAAAATGAACAAGGAAAAAACAGCCATACTTCAGATAGGACACCTGCCTGAAACCAGTACTTCACCTACCCCAGTTAAAATTTTAGGAATCTCCTTTAACAACAAAAACACACTTGCTGACCAGGCAGAAATTTTAGATAAACTTGGAAAAATTAAGACTAACTGGGAGTCACGCACCATGGACTTTAACGGACGTGCCCAAATCATAAAACAACTTATGATTCCAATCATCACATATTTTGCCACTCCTTTTCCCACCACAAAACAGTTTGTTAGAAGATGTGAAAAAGTGATCTTCAACTTTCTCTGGAAAAACAAAAAAGATAAAATAAAAAGAGTAAAATTAACCAGACCAACCGAAAGTGGCGGCCTCAACATACCTCTAATTTCAGAACTTCTAGCTGCTAACCGCTTGGTCGAGATTATTAAAGCTCTTAATAATCCCCTACACATAGCCCATGGTTTGTTAAAATATTGGTTTGGCACCAAACACTGCAAACGGTTTAATATGCATTACGCCGGTCCTCAAGCCCTCTTCCCACCTGAGGAACACCAAGACAGCATAAAGACATTTAACTCAATCTCTCCCCTCTTGAAGGAACCAATAGTCGAGGCAACCAAACGTGCAACAATCTATAATATTCTGAGAAGCCTGCGAGATACAGAGCTTTTAACAACCGACGATACCACCTCATGGAAGAACAACTCTCTCAACTTCCTTTATGCAACCCGGAAAACTCTCAACTTCAAACTAACCCACAAGATCCTCCCGGTAAACCACCTCATTTCCAAGTGGAACAAAAGAGTAGCCGACCAATGCACGTTCTGCCAGGAGAGCGAAACCATCTCCCACCTATTCTTTGACTGTTTCACGGCCCAAGCAGTGTGGCGACTTGTAGGATCAAAGTTCGACACCACGGTAACATCAAACCTGGCCCTAAGACTCATAGACCTGCCCCAAAACTTACCAAAGAATCATCATAAACTTCTGATATACACTATAATTGAATTTAGATATCACATTTGGAAGATTCGAAACATCGCATACTTTAAAAAATGCAAAAAAGGTTTTCCGGATATCATTAGAAGCGGCAGAACCAGCATCAGAAATTTCCTCAAAATGAAGTTGGAAGAACTGGGGCCAACAGAGTTTCGGAAACAATGGTGCGTTCCTCCAGTTATAGCTTACCTATGGGATAATAAGGTAAGGTTAAAAATTTAAAGTCTTAGCCCACCTTAACATAACCTCACCTTAAACCTGAATACCAGTTCCTCTTAATGGTTAAATTGACAAACTCTCAAAATTAGACCCTAAAGCCATTACTATGGCAAGCCAATGACGTACTCACCGAGGCTATCATTAATTTCCCATTAATTAATCAATAATTTACCATTAATTATCCTATTGTAATATTAATTTGTAAATTTGAATTTTATTAAAAAAAATCATTAATTTCCCATTAATTAACCAGTAATTTCCCATTTATTAATCAATAATCTCCCATTACTTATCCTAATGTAATATAAAAAAAAAAAAAAAGCCAAGGACGTACTCTCTGAGGCTATCATGAGGCTTAATTTTCCATTAGTAATCCACGAGGATAGGTTACCAAAGTTTCTATTAACTTCCTCCACCCATTAAAAAACAGATTCCTGTTTACTCACCAAAAGATTACCCAAATCCTAGAGCTTTTAGCTCTATAGCAGACATGATGACTGGGTAACACCACATCTAAATTTGGTACTAGTCTGATCTGTTCTTATCAGCTTAATGTCTGATACAGGTCCCATTGGGGTCTGAGATGTTAAACTGATTTTTGGAAAGCGGCGAAGAGCTAGGAGCTTGCTCTATCTTCGCCACGAGTTGCTCTGGTATTGCACTGCTTCCAGAGTGGCTCACTTAATTAATCAAAAAATAGATTGTTTGTTGTCATATGTTAATCATTTAGATTACCACTGTCAGATAATATGTTAATCATTTAGATTACCACTGTCAGATAAACTTGTATATACATATCTTCGCCACGAGTCGCTCTGGTATTGCACGGCTTCCAGAGTGGCTCACTTAATTAATCAAAAAATAGATTGTTTGTTGTCATATGTTAATCATTTAGATTACCACTGTCAGATAAACTTGTATATACATATGTATGTATGTTTTTTATATTGCATTGTCCTTGCTGTTAATTGCTATCTTATTTCATAAATTTTCTGCCAAAATTTCAGAAAATGCATTTAAAAGAAAATCACGCGCAATACATGTCGTTCCTAACCTGTCAGGAACGAGAACACTTGCAGTATTTTTAGGAAGGGTAGACAAGATGAGAGAGGAGGGAATGTGATGCTAATGATATTCGATTATTTGAAATATTTCTTCTCTAATTGGATTCAGTTAGAGAAGAATGTTATGATTGCAATACTGATAACATTTTTCCATGTAGTATTGAGATCGAAACAATCTGGTGGAGTGCAGTCTAAGAAGGTCAAATATATTGTGAGGTGTTACAGACCTGGTGGATCGGTTGTTAGTGATGAAGAAATGTATTATCAAATAAAGATGATAGGTGGAAAACGAGTAATCATCATCATCATGGGTCACTTTAATTATCCGAACACATTCTGGGTAGCGGTGGAATCTCACGAGAAGAATCAAACCCAATTCATCAAGTTGTTGGGAGACGACTTCCTCAAGCAGCAAGTGACAGAAAGAACTTGAAGTGAACAAGTGTTAGATCTGATCATAGTGTCAGAGGGAGTTTGAATTAAAAATAACTTAAAAATAGCTTCAGCTGCTGAGAATTGGTGACATGCTGTATTGACTTGGCTAAGTTTATGAATATTCCATTCAGAAAAGGTTATATGCCGAACTACAGTAGACGAAATTATGACCAACTAAGAAGTGAGCCAGGCTCTGTCCCATGGTATCAGGACATTTGATGCCTGTCAAAATGCCTTTGTAAAATCCAGAGGTATTACTGTATATGAATCACTCCTATCCAGAACTGTAGTCACCTTATTATAAAATGTAAGGATATTTGTAAAACAAGACCTCCCTTTATCAAACCCCATGCTGACCTGTATAAAGAATGTTTTCTTTGTCCATCCAATCTTGTATTCTATTCCTAATCAATCTCTCCAAAATCTTAACAACCACTCCAGAAATACAAACTGGTCTGTAATTTGAAACATCAGTTTTGTTTTCCCCTTTATAGAAAGGAACAGTCTTTCCACCCATTAGGGATTGTCCTCAACAACCCCCTAATGGGTGGAAACAACCGAGACAGTTGTCTTGTTAAACAACCGAGTTAACGAAAGTGTTAGTTCCTTAGCGCATTCTTCCATAGCACGTGGTGAAATTCCATCTAGTCCTTAAGCAATCATAGACTTCTAACTCATTGACCTTCAAGGAACTGGGTTGAAGTACTGATTCCTTAACTTTCTGTTACCTTGGAATAATATCATTACCATGATATGAAAAACCTTAGCAAAATGATCACTGAACAACTCCACAATAACTTGGTCACTGAACAACTCCACTTGGTCACTTTTGCGCTATCTCTATTCTGCAGAGTTATTTTCCCATAATAATATTATTTCTTTTGCTAGTTGATTAACACAAAATGTCTCTGGGGTTTTTCTTAACCTGTTTCGCTAGTCTCTTCTCATACTCTATTTTCGCCTTTCTTGTTATACTTGTCGCTCTTCTTGCCTGCACTCTATATATTTCATGTAACTGTTCACATCTTTGAAGTTTATATTTTCTGTATAATCTTCTCTTCTTTTGCAATACTTGCTTAGTTTCCCTATTCATCTATTTAATACCTGTTTTGTTAATCCTTTTTGATTTAGGCTGTTATTGTCCTCATCAAATACTTCTTAACTATGACCCACGCCATATTAATTTCTTTTCCTTTAAGTTAGTTTTCTCACAGAACTCCTTGAAGTTGTTTTCTGAGATTTTCATAATCTCCTGCCCTATAGTTCCAGATATGCCCTTTTACTCTGGATGCCTCTGCATGCTTTCGCATCTCAGAGGACAGGACTACATGATCACTGTCACCAACTAGTGACAATGTTGATATGTTGTTGTTGATACGTAGATAACATTTTGTCCACGGGTTCCTTCCATCACCATTTGTATGAGATAGTGATCTCTTAAGAATTCAAAAACATCTTTTTCCTTTCTCCTAGAAGCTATTTCTTCTTCCAATTTATATTTCGAAAATTGAAATCCGCCATTAATATAACGATTTTTTACTAGCTAAATTAATTTTTCTATACATTTCTTTCTCATCTCGTTCATTACTCCCATGTTTGTAACGCACCCCAACTAAATATCTCTTTCTAGTAACAATTATTTTACACCATACACTTTCAAAATCGCTCACATTTTTACACTCCCTTAATTCCAGAGACCTACAAGTTAATACAATATTGTGGATAACAGGATTTCTTTTCTGTGTCTCCATAGAAATTTATTTTAGCAGATGATGATTGCACAACAGTCAAGTTTGAAAAGTTCCCTCTCCTCTGTTCGATGAATAAAGTCGTCCTTGCCTATACGAAGTCTGATTCTCCGCTTACACCAACAATTGGCAATAGTGTAGATTGGAATAATGTTAGTAGGAATTCAGCATTATCAGGACTATTACTAGTCAATTTAAAGATTACCTTAAATTGAGACTTATTTCAAAAAGAACAACATGTATTGGAGGAATTTAAAGATAAAGTTAATTGGAATATTATAAGTGAGCCTCATCAGACATTTATGAGGAATAATGTTGAACGTATGAAATGAGATATTATATCTCAATATCAAGTATTATGGGAAGCATTTATATTGAATTTTAAAGATAAACTAAATTGTAGAAAGATTTCTCCGTTTCAAGTGTGTGTGTGTGTGTGTGTGTGTGTGTGTGTGTGTGTGTGTGTGTGTGTGTGTGTGTGTGTGTGTGTGTGTGTGTGTGTGTGTGTGTGTGTGTGTGTGTGTGTGTTGGACTCTGTAGAGCTCAGACACACACTTGATACTCCACAGAAATAATATTTATGTTAAGAGTATGCATATGCGTCATGTTTGTTAATTCTTTTATTTATTTTCTTCCAGGCTATATAGATGCATTGTCTCAAATTAAGCATTACGTGATTAAGGTTTAACAGCAGGGAAATAGCAGTATATAAACATTCAATAGTGGTCATGCAAATGCAGCCAAGCAAATGAATTCCACTAATGAATCTAAAAATTAGACTATTTTTAGATTCATTTTTTCCCCAGGTGGGGAGTGAGCCACTTTGGAAATAGTGCAATACCAGAGCAACTCGTGGCGAAATTAGAGCAAGCTCGGAGCTCTTCGCCGGTTTCCAAAAAGTCCGTTTAACTTCTCAGACCTTAACGGGATCTGTATCAGACATTAAGCTGATAAGAACAGATCAGACTAGTATCGATCACATGATGGCGTCACCTCGTCATCATTTCTGGTTATAGAGCTGGGGATCCACTGGGTTAGTGACTTTTGAAAGGAACATATTCTACTACCTGTTAAATCCCATCTTTTGGCCTATCCCTGCATTTCGGGGGGAAGGAGCCACCTTCTCGTGGTTGCAATTCTACCTGATTATGACCTAAAGTAGAGAGAGAGATAGCTACAATCAGTTAGCCTTGCCAACCTCTGTGAATTGCTTCATTGGTTTGGCTGTTCTATTTTTACTTCGAAACAACAGAGAAAACATGGACTTTAAACAGATGGGACAGGAAGGGTGTCTTTAGGCGTTAGTATTTTTTTTTAAACTAAATTTATATTTAGAGTTAGGTTTTAGGGGTCGAAAGTGGTCAAATTGTGATCCTTATCTTCCAGTTCTATAGATACGCCAGGTTACTCGGCGAGCACCACTGTCTTTGGAATTCCGTTGGGACTAGTTGCTGTAATTGCATCTCTAGGTAGTTTTTAGTCGATACTCTGCAGCTCCTGATGATGTCTGCTAGGCTTTTTTGCATTTCTGGAAGTATGCCGTATTGCGTATCTTCCAGATGTGGTAGCGGAATTTTATGATTGTGTATAGTAGTAACTTACGCTGATTTTTAGTTATGCTCGGTGGTACGTCGATTAGACTGAGCGCTAGATTTTGGGACACTGTGGTATTAAATCTTTCTCCGACCAAACGCCACACCGCTTGAGCTGTGAAGCAGTCGTAGAAAAGACGTTCTCTTTCTCTGGGCAGAAGACCACAGTGACTGTGCATCCATTTTTAGAATCCACTGTGATCGCCCCAGATTTAAGGGGTTGGGATAGAAAAGGTTCCCTATAAATAGTCAGCGTCTCACTAGCTCCTAATCGGATAACTGTTTTCGGTGTGCTCGCTTTTTCAACAGTCAAAAAGTAATGCATTTACTCTGCAAGCTGGAACGTTCTTACCCTAATGGAAGTCATTCCAACAAGACTTGAAACACACAGAGTAATTTTGTTGCCCGAGAACTGAAGAGACTTCAGAACGATACAGTTGCTCTCTCAGAACCTAGTCCTGATGAAGTTGGATAGCCAATAGAGGAAATGAAGGAAGATACCCCTATGTTTGGAATGGGAAAGAAGAGGAAAATTATCTGGTTTTTCCGATACCTGAAGCTGACAAAAAGTCAGCTGGCTGCGGTTAAAATCATCTTTGGCTTATTTACTGTACCGTGGCTACATTTAATGCGTTTAAAAAGTAAACTTATGTGCTTATAATTCAATATATAATGAAATATATGTTTAAAACGCAATAATTTATAATGTATAGTAGTAGGCCATATTATAGTAATATAAATTACATAAAAAAATCAAAGATTTTACTGAAAATTAATAATAATGTATTAAAGATTTATTCATTCATTCATTAAAGATTAAATTAAAGTATTAAATTAAATTAATTTCATTAAAGTATTAAATTAAGCAAAAAGTTTTATAAAGCTAGAATGAGAAATTGAATAACTTCAAATTGAATGGCATGATAGCAAAACGTGTGGAAGAGAGTTCCGGAATATGTAGATAGATGGCGTACAAGAAAACTGTATACTATTGGATCAATTGCATTTGAATAGAAAGGGATATAGATTTTTGGAAGATTGCTAGGGTAATCTGGTGTGGGAACTATGGCTTGTGTGATGATGGGAGGTTTTGTGGCATATCATGGAGTGGTGAGGAAACTAGACAGAATAATAATAATGGGTATAGGACTAGCAGCAATATCGGTGAGCGGGAGTATCAGGCATGAAGGACGCAGATGTGTAGCTTGAATGGATTCAGTCTAGTCGAGGATTAGTATTAATGAAACGAATTTAGAGCACCAGGTGAAAGAGACTTCATTTCAAATTACATTAAAGTTTAACTGAGATTAACCTCGATAACATTCAGTTAAGCTTTAATTAATTAATTAAATATATTAAGAATTAATATTGCACATACATGAAATAACTATATATAATTTATTATTATTATTATTATAAAATATTTACATAGGAAGGTGATGTATGAAGCTGAGTGGCAGATGAATTTGATAAACGGCCTTCTGAGTGTTCTTCCAATACCTGAGTGAGGTGCCAGGATATATCCGATGGAATATACGGGGAACAGAGCACCGATTCTCATGATTTCGAAAGTCTGAAAGACAATATTTTTCCTTCGAAATCCTGGTAATCCTTCGTACCAGATGGAGGCCAGCAACTGTTGAACATTTGGATGAGCACAGAACTGCAAAACAAAAGAAAAATTCCGTCTATCTACAATATTATATTTAATCAAAAAGGGATGCACTATTTAAAAAAAACACATAAAATTAATAAATAAATGGAAAATGGAACCGAATACATCATTATGTGTTATAGTTTATTTTTATTTTATTTTATTTTTATTTTATTTTATTTTTAACTAATAAATAATGTTATATATAAATGTTATATAATGTTATGGAATTAATTTTTCTTCAACTTCCAAATTGTTAAATTTTAACAAATGGATGATTATGATATGCTGAAAATTTATCAACCTCTTAAAAAAGCGTTGTGAAATCAAAAATGGTTTTAGAATATTTAATTTTAAGCAAAAAAAAAGTTGAATCAATTTTTATTGCTTTTATAATTTTTTTGAAATTTTGTATTTTGGAAACGTTAATATTTTATATTTTATTTTAACATTAATTAAACGTTCATGAATACATAGATTACAAACGAAAAATTAAAATTAAAGAATACAGAAACTTAGTTTGAAATGTAAAATTTGAATAAATACCAAAAGATCAAAATTAATTTGTTGTGCGAATAGAGAATGCAGTCTTATCGGAAAATAAAATACACTCCTTCTGAGTTTTTTTTTTTTTTTTTTTTTGTATAGAAATGAGAAACACGTATCTTTACAACCAGAGTATGTTTATCTGCGCGTTTGAAACTACATATTTAGATGCGCTCCTGCCAATAAATCAAGTTGCACACGTGTTAGGAATGATTATTTTAACAGATAATGCATGGATAATTGCACTATTCAACGTATTAATTAAATACGCTGAATAGTGCTGCTACCTGCATATTAAATAATATGCAGGTAGCAGCACTATCGTTTATTGGTAAGCTAACTTTCCAACAACAATGGCTGCACACTTGCTTATTTATTACTGCGTTAATCTTCCAAACTCGTTTTTCTTGTTTACTTATGAAAAATGGAATGCGTGAAAGCTCATAAAACGTCATTAGATGAAGCGAAGTGTAGAATTAATACGTTGAAGCAATATTACTTTGTTTTTCGTTTCTAAGTCTGTCAGATTATTTCAACTAAAGAAGCATGAAATTTAATCTGTTTTATGTAGTAAAAGTTGTGTTCGTTTAATCTGAAGGAAGGAAACAATGTTTATCAACTTCCTGTTCGTTTTAATGGGGGTGCCGTTTACTTAAAATATAATAATTTATCTAGAAATGGAAAAGAGTAAATTGTTAAACATTTCTTTATTATAAAACTCAATTTTCTTTAGTGACCCACATGCTGCCCTCGAAAAAATGTAAAAAAAAAAAAGTATCGAAAACATCGGAATTAGCAATAGCACGTATGTCCAAAACAGTGATATATTTTTAAAAATCAATTTCTTCTTCTAGCCTTATATAGTTTATGTATGTGCTCTGCTACGATCTTGGTGAGTAATTAGTAAAATATAAAGTTAAAAGCAAAAATTAGAAAAAGATAACATAATATATTTGAGAATATTATAGATCCACATATATTTTATAGCCAAATATGGAAAAATTTAAAGTTTTAAGTTTACCAGAGGGCTCATGATAATAATATAAACCTCGACTCCAATACTGAAGGTTATCAATAAGCTGTTTTGGGTAGATAATTTTTCTACATTACAGATGGCATCTATAACGTATTGTAAATGGCTTTAATTTTAAACTAATCCAAAGCATAAATCCAGTTCACTGAATTAGTTCTATATCATAAAGTTTGTAAAGAAGGTTGCAGAAAAATGTCATAATCATTACTAGAAAACAAACGAGAAATAATGAGCTGTTCATGACACTCTCTGTTTATCTTTCTTTTATGTAATAAATTACATTAAAGGCAAGCTGTCGAGGTATGGAAGTAATTTTAACGATTTATATAATACGTACATGTAATAAATCCTATCTCCCTCTTGAGTGTAACTTACACACTACTTAATGTTCTCCTTTCTGCTACTTCATTTAATGATTTAGAAAGGATGAGTGTCTCATTATAAGATTAAGTTCTCCGGAAATTCTTACCTTTTTTTGCTTGTGTTTGATTGCTAACTTAAGCCTACTTAAGTGCATGCGATCGCCGTGCTCAAATGCCGGTCCAGTAGGATCGTAGTTCAAGAGTACTTCTAATTCGTACGAACTTCGAGTGTGGTCAAGGAGGGCTGTAGCAAAATTCTGACATTGGCGACGAAGTTCCTGCACAGAAAGAAATAATTCAGTAATCCATACATGTAACGTTATCGAACAGATTTCAGTAGGGATATAAAAATTTCCCTTCTGTTAAAACATGACTCCAGAAAAAAGTATTTGTTACTGTTAGAATAACTATACAAATAAAATAATTAAAAAAAAAAGTAAAAATAATTATAAAGCCAACATTTTTCTTCATTTTTTTTAAAATATTCATTAAAATTTCAAAATATTGCTTGATATGCAAATACACCAATTTTATAATAAGTATATTATATTATAAAGGAAATGTTTAACGCATTTTTTAACGTGTGTATTAAGTTATCACTCATTGTTAAAAATTTAATAAAAAATTTAAGTTATATTATATTTATCAATCATTCTGATCTAATAAATAAATGTGTGCAATTTCATCCCTCGGTTACAGTTTAGAATACAGTTATGTACAATTTTAGCTTCCGTTTTTCGTACTATCGCGTATATGCAGTCGACGAGTCTTTTACGGGTTTGTCGAAGCGTGTTAAAAATCACACAGTAATAGAATTTTTGTCACACCAAAACATGAGTGTTATTGAAATACAATTTCGGTGCTAGTGATCTCTGTCTTATGCGCTGATGATTTCTGCACAGAAAGCCGAGAAAATTGGCTAATGAGACAGAGATCACTAGCATTGAAATTGAACATTGGATTAGCACGAGTCAATCATATCATTATGGAACTGGACTACAATAAAGTGCGCATATCCTTTAACTAGATAATTGGTATTACGGCAGTTGTCTCGGGCGCCAGAGGAAGGATATTTTACCAATTATTGAAATTGTGACACTGTAAGGCGCTTAGGTACGAAGTTTCCAAGGGTGCTAAAAGTGTAGCTACACTGCTGAGTGGGAGTTTGTCATCGATTGCTTCAGTGTTACGAAAGGCGATGATTTACTTCACAAAATTGTGACTGCATACGAAAGGTGGATCGATCATTAGGACCATGAAATGAAAATTCAATCTACGTAATATCTTAATCCAACCCGAGGAAAAGTATTTCTGATTTTTATTTTTCTTTCTTTCTTTTTTTTTTTTTTTTTTCCAGACAGTTTTACGAGTTTGTCGAACTCTGGAGCAACTCATAAAACATAAAAAAAAAAAAAAACCTCGATCGTATAACTCACGCTATTTCAGAGAACAATACGATTTAGGATTTAAAGTTATGTGCTGGTAGTAAATGTCTGTCATACTCTCGCTCTGATGCCTGCGAAATCATCAGTAATTATTGGGTTCAGCTATTGTTAATGGTATGGGTACAGGCTACCCACCGATTTCAAAAAAAAAAAAAAAAAAAAAAAAATTGGGACAGGGAGATAGATCTCTTTGGAGGAATAAAATGCATTAGAATATTTATCAATTTATTTATATTATTAAATGAATCGATATATTGAAAATATATTAAGAAATGGAAAAGTATAAATAAAGATTTAGATGTTTTTTTGCTCATAAATTTCCATGAAATTTAGAAGCGGAAAAATTAAATTCTGATCACATCAATCCTAACTCGATTAGATGGGTCAATTCGAACACCATCGAGAAACGGAATTCTTTTCATTCGTTTAAATACATATTTTCCTGCAATTCACTTTATTTTGCTTCCTATAAATATTGCTAAGAAAATTCAGAAACTACCTTAAATAACATCATAGGCTAGGAAATATTTATAAATGCTTACAAAGAGAAGAATGAAAAGAAAGCGGGAAAAAATAAATAAAAAAACAACGCAGCATCTTATATCCACGAAGCTATTCCATGCACAGTTCGATAGCATTAATCCTCTGGGAAATGCATTCTGTTCACGTGCACAGGTTTTATGGCTTGTCCTCGTAACCCTAGTAATAACTAGGGTTACGCGACCATCAGAATACTGCAAGAGGTCGTAGGATAAAATGATGTATTTAGTAAGAAAGTGCAGAACAGAATCCCAAATCAACATTGCAAAGTTGATTTTTGAATTAAATCTAATATTTATAAGTCTTAAAGAAATCCGTGAATTGATAAACTAAGTACAATTCATAGTTTTTATTTTTATTTTATCGATTATATCATTTCATACAAACGCAGTTTTGTAATCGTCGTCTGCTTGCATGAACCTGATAAGCCTGTCACTGTTTCTAGTAGCAGAAATCGTGCACAAAACGCGTCTGATAATTTATTTACGCGATCGTAAACAAATGATCAAATTTAGTTATCGCGAAACCAATAAGTATTTTTCCCTTAGGCGAAATAATATAAACCACTATGCCACAACATAAAACGAAGAGCTAGTGAAAACAAGATTAAACCTTCCACATAAATCTATCGCGATATTGCACGTTCTATTATTGTTACGCCTCTTTTTATACGCCATTCTAAAACACGTTTCTATGAACGTCGTTTTCATAAAACTCTCGAAACCAGTATTTCATTTAGAGTTTCCATAAGTAATCTGCTATAGAAAACACTATATTATTCAAACAGATTTTAAGATGTCTAAGCTTTACTCGGTGCAGAAAGGAAACAGAAAAAATAAAATAAAATAAAAAGATTAGCGCCTTCCAAAATATTGGGACAAAAATGAAATCGCGAAAATACAAAGTATTTCAATTTTACACTAGAAAGAACTATCAACCAGATGCATGCAAATCATCGTAAATAACAAGAAATAGTTGTTGTTTTACGATGAAATGTTGAAACTTATAAACTCGAAACGTTTATAAGCATTATAAACGTTTCAAGAGAAAGATACGTGTTTACTGATACTTCAAAACTGAATGCCAATAATATATTTTGTACAAATGGGATCAGTGCAGCCATAAAATGAACACTTTGTAAAATATTTTCAAAATATTCTAGTTTGCGAACATTACGACAAATAATTCCAATATTTCTCAGCGTCTTTTTATGCGAATCTTAGCTGAATAAAATAATAATAATAATAATAATAATAATAATAATAATAATAATAATAATAATTTTAAAGGAAATTCAAAAAATAATAGAATATATGGAAAACTGATAAATTTGTTCGTTAAAAATCTTATTTAAATCAAAACTTCATCTATAATTATTCTTTTGCACAAATTTATGATTTTTCTCAGCAGGGTATGCTGCTGAGAAAAATTCGTGTGAGCGGTTTATTTTCATAGTATATATTATAGCAAAATGTTATACAAAATTTTAGTATAACATTTATAAACCATTCTAGAATTTATATATTTAAACTATTATATAATACTATAACGTCGTTAAATTGCATGGGTGATTGATTTTGCATGGGTGATTGATTCATTCAATCCCATACCCTTGGAGGGTAATGGATGGCAATGCTGTAGCCAATGAAGTTCTAACTGAGGCTCGGCTATTGCTGTTACCCTCCTGCCACGATCAGAGCTTTAATAGCTCAATAACACCTTATCTCTACACATACAGATAACGGGGAATATGAAAAGCATTCTTGCTTCACCCATCTAGACAAAAAAATAAAAAAATAAAAATAGACAAAAAAAAGTTCAATTGCATCAAATTTTTACTGTAGTGTAATAACGAGACGCTTGTTTTTTGCTCTCGTAGTATTTTAAACTGAAGGACTCTTCCTTTTGTCCATTTTGTTAAGAGTACTTAAAAAAACGATTAAAATAACTCATGGAAACTAACGTGCAATCTGAAGTATCAGCTTCTAAAATTCCAACAGTAACTTGGTAAACTGAACTGCGCAAGCGCTAGTCGCGTACTAACCGAATTTTGGTTCGTATTAAACGCGACTTAGCTGTAATACAAGATATAATTTTATAATATTAAATTAAATATTAAACACTTTTTGAAAATGCGAATATATAGAAAATATTTTACATTCGCATTTTTTGTAAGTACTACGACATTTTTTGCAGAATCTTGCAATAATGAAAGCTTTATTTATATATATATATATATATATATATATATATATATATATATATATATATATATATATATATATATATATATATATATATATATATATATATATATATATATATATATTCTACTTGTATATATAACTAAGTTAAAAAAGACTTT
This sequence comes from Typopeltis vanoorti, assembly GCF_054136105.1. Lineage (NCBI taxonomy): Eukaryota > Metazoa > Arthropoda > Arachnida > Uropygi > Thelyphonidae > Typopeltis > Typopeltis vanoorti. Next base: position 58,425,567 of record NC_143561.1, read on the forward strand.
CGTTATACTAAAATCTGGCACAAATGGTATCAGAAATGCGACTGCTGTTTCCTAAACTTATTTTTTTTTATTATTATTAAATATCTGTCAGCCCATAGACCGTAAAATCTTGTTCCATTTAAAGTCGTCAGTAAAAGAAAACGATATATCCCGAAGGTACTTGCCTAAAAATAACGACTCTTGATGGGACCTTGCACTGTTCTACGGTGACCGAACAAGCAATTACTAACACGAAACTAATGGTCTTCGCATGTAAGAAAGAACATGACTGTAATTGAACTTGGTCAAAGGGAATAAATACCATCCAATACACAAAGTAAAAGAAATCAAAAGCTCAATTACGTAATATATCGAAATCGAGAGAAGCAATCATGCAAGGATTTTTTTTTTCCCCTGTTCCACATCATTTAACTCGAAAGATAGGTGACTGACTTTTTGACCTTAGTTAAATACTCTGTTATTTCACATCGACATCGATTTCTTCGTTATTCTCCTTCTTTCCCTAGTACTGCGTTTTTATCTTCTGGTTGTTCTAATGTGTTTCCAGAGTGGTTGGAAATTAAATTTAAAATCCAACGCTAAGTAAAATATTGAATAGTTTGTTCCAACTTATTTGTTCGGTTTTAGCAAATGAAGTAAATTTTATGAATGTCATTTCATAAAAAGTAACATTAAATACTAAGCAAATAAATGCAGATTTCAAACTATTTTTATTTAAAAGTCAATTTTACCTGATATTCACTTTTGAACTCCTGTTCATTGAAACTGAGTCTGCGCAGTTCGAAGCTCAACTCAAAGGCAGTTAATATGGGGTCTTTACTGGATAAGGAAATTAAAGACGGGGAGGCAAGTGCTCTATACGCATTGATCCGAGACCTCGAGTGTCGAAGGCTGTCTTCGGAACTAGATTTAACGCAATCTGAACAGCCGCATCGAACTTCGTGAGGGTTTGGGAGCGTTGCGCCTCTATCTAGGAGGATCTTGATAATCTCGTAGTTGTCTCGGTGGGCAGCGAGGATCAGTGGGGTGATGTCAGGAGTAAAGGTGGCGGTGTCACGATCAATCGCTTCCCAGCTCTGTGAACAGCACGGAAATGAGAAAGCAAGTAACAAATGAAAAAATATTCGATATTTAATTTATCTATTTCAACAGTCTTGCTTAGATAAATTTTAAGAATAAAATAAGAATATTTTTGATATAGGAATAATATTATAAATAGGAATGTTTCGTTCTTTTCTTTGTTTATTTATTTATTTATTATTATTGGGTTTTTTTAATATTAAGCTCTTAAAAATATTTTTTTTCAACAGTTTATTAAAGTAATGATTAAATTATTGTTGAACATGATTCAGTTTATCTGAAATAGAAATAAAAATTAAAAAAAAAGAGAAAGAACGAACACATTCTGATTGCTGAATAAGATGTAGTTTTCATTCACCCTGATTATCACCCTTACAAAACATTACAAATTTTAGAATTACAATTAATATTTGAAATTTTAAACAAAAAGTAGAATTTTTAATATATAGTAATTTTAAATATATTATTTTAATTGCTTTTAATATTTATTTAACTAAACTGCTAGAAAAAATTTGAATTTAAAAAAAAATTATAGACCTTTTATTATTTACGATAATGTATATACTTCAAAAGTAGCAATGTAATAATCATTTGATAATCACGTGTGGTCGCCGGGCTAAGAATAGCGCCGCTGTAGCCCATGCATGTCGTAAGAGGCGCCTAAAATGGGACGCAGAGTTTCGAGAGTTTCGCTCTCTTAGATTTCTTCAGAAATTTTGCTCCCAGTGATGGGTGGGGCTGTCCTGAGAGAACATTTTGAGTCTCTGGGGAGGGTGTTCTCCGGCATGGCCCGTGAGGGCCTTGTCAGTGGATGCTTTTCCCTGGAATGTGAGCAGTTCTGCTCAGTGGTGGTGTGGGGGGCCGTCACTGAGTTGAACCAACGCTGAGTTGGACGATCTTTCGGCCACTCGTGAGGAGTGGTCCAGGGATCGTCTTAATTTTTAGAAAGAGCTCTACTTACTTACATACCAGCGCCACTGTAGCCCATGCATGTCGTAAGAGGCGACTAAAATGGGCCGCAGAGTTTCGAGAGTTTCGCTCTCTTAGGTTTCTTTCGGAATTTTACTCCTGGTGAGGGGGGGCTAGATTTCGGGGGGGTTACCCTGAGAGAGAGCATTTTGAGTCTCTGAGGAGTGGTCCGGGGATCGTCTTAATGTTTAGAAAGATATTACTTACATACCAGCCTCACTGTACGCCATGCATGTCGTACTAGGAGACTAAAATGGGTACCCAGGGAGGGTAATGGATGACAATGCCATAGCGAATAAAGTTTTAACTGAGACTCGGCTATTGCTGTTACTTTCCCCATGATCAGAGCTTATAGCCCTGATATTACCCCATTCATATATTTTCTTCTACAGATAACGAGAAATATTCTAGCAAAAAAAAAAAAATCACTTGATAGGCATGAAGTATTCATTCCATATGGCAATTTTGTCTTTAGAGCTGGTGATTCTTTTTTCTTTTTCTTTTTTGATGCGCGAAACAGTTTAATTTGTTTTCCGTAACTCGATCTTTACTTCTGTGTTTGTGAAAGTCAGTAGCTGCTTAACAGGCAAGACTTTTTATTTAAATTATAGAAAATCTTGATAAGGATGACTTAGTCCAAAATTTGGACAAAAATCAAGCACTCGATCTCTTTAAAAAGCTATCGAAGAAAATTGAAGTCGAGTGATCTGGTTATTTAAATATTTATTCATTGGCAAGTAGTGACCCTGATGGTGACGATACGGGAACAGAAGGTGAAAAAATAAACTTAGTAGTCTCCCCACCTAAAGAATTCCAGGAAGAACATGTTCGTAAAAAGCGAAGGACTGAAGAGGTATTCAGAGATGATCAAATGGATGATGACACTTCTACAACAGATAATTCAAGCACTCTTAGGGAGAAGGTTCCTCCAGTCTTTCTGCTCGATCAAAGCAAATGGACGTCGGTCATATCAATCATCAAGGACCAAAATATCGACTACTCGCATGCAAAGAATACAGATAAGGACATAAAAATTCAGCCCATTGCAGTTGGCGATAACCGTCAACTAACTAAATTAATAGATAATCTTACCTTATAATATCATAAATTCTCCCTCAATAGTGAAAGAAACCTGAAGGTTGTACTCAGAGGAGTCACTGAGGATATCAACTCAGGTCAGAGATTGCAACAGGTCTTATCAATCACAGTTTGCCTCCGATTAAAGTGAGTCAAATGTACCGGGCTAACAAAAGACAGATGCCACTCGTGTTAGTGGAGATTCACAACTCCCACAAAAACATCTGTGAGTTAACTTCGATCTACGGTCTCAGGATTACCCTAGAATCCCCCCCCCCCTGAGAAAAAAGAACATTGGCAAGGCAATGCCATAGATGTCAAAAATCAAAAATTTGGTCACGCCCTGAAGCTATGTAGAGCTGACTACAGGTGTTTAAAATGTGGTGAAAATCACTGAACTAATACCTGTGCCAAGTCCAGAACCATACCTGCCAAATGTGCCAATGCAACGGCTCTCATCCTGCAAATTACAGAGGATGTAGTTTCAGACTTCCTCTCAACTTTCCACACATTTAAAAGAAGCTGAACATCCTCCGACTCAAACAATATCTAAAAACCAACAAGGTTAGCTACAACCGAACAAAACGTACACGGATGCGCCACGTTCCAAGAAAACAACATGCCATGAACAAACAAATCCCAGCCTGACTGCGGTCATCGCCTCTCTAGCTATGATGCTACAAGACTGAGAAATCCAGCCCATCACTGACCTCTACAAAAAGATTCCTACAAGAGACACACTCCATTATAACTGCACTTAACAATGAATAGAAATAAAATTCTTCCAAACTCTCTCCTAATCGCCGCTTAGAATTCCAACGACGGCCTCTCCAACAAAATTATCGAGCTACAAGAATTCGCAGTTAGATATAATCCAGATGTTATTCTAATCAGTAAGACGATTTACGGCTAGCAAACAACCCGAAATTAAGAGGATTCCTGATGTATAGAAAGGATAGACTTGATTTCAGAGGTGGTGCAATTTACGTCAAAAAGTACCCTAAACATAATGCCATAACCAATAAACTTAGAGATTACAGGCATTGAAACCTACATTAATATTGCTGGCAAACTTAAAATCTGCGCTGTTTATAACTCACCTATGAAAACTTTACTGATGACTGATTTAGACGCTATTCTAGGCAATAAAGACTCCATCATCATTGCTAGCGATTTCAATGCCAAATACCCAGCTTTGGAACAGCAAAACAACCAATAAAAACGGTAGTATACTGAACAATTATATGGGATCAAACTACATTGTAGTGGCCGGTTCCACAGAGCCTACTCATCATGGTCCTCTTAGTAGTTCAGATGTTTTAAATATTGATATCCTCCATGACATCAAATATCAGTATCAGCTGCAAACAATGAATGAGCTGTCTTCAGATCACAACCCTATTTTATTCAAATTAGGTAATCAGGAACAATTATTTTCCTCATTTCTTCATAGGTTGGGAAAAAATCATCCAAAGTATTCCCCTAACACATTGGTCCAGTACCCACCATAAAATTAAAGGAGTAGATAGACGAAGCAATAGTCAACCTCACAAATCTAATTAACAAAGCATTGGCAGCAGTCGCCAAAACTATAACTATTTATAAGCCTGTCTTCCGGAAGATATTATGAATCCAATCAGAGATCATAAAACACGCGCTCCACAATATACAGGGTGTTCGGGATAAATTTGACAGTTTCGTAAGGAAAAAGAAAATCTTCTTTGTATCTATTAAATTTAATGAATTGACAAAAAACATTACAGGCAGAGTTAATTACAATACTATCAACAAGATTTACTCAAAATAACCACCATTAGCATCGATCACAGCTTCAATTCTGCTTCGGAACCTCGAACAAGCTGATGCTACAGTCTCCCTGGGAAGGGCCGCAAAAACTGTTTTAATTTTATCCATTAACTGGGCTTTTGTATTACTGGAAGTGGGATTGGTGTCTTTTTCAACTGCGCCCCCATACAAAATAATCCATGTGGTTAAGGTCTGGGGAGTTTGGAGGCCAAACATTTGGACTGGTGAAGTCGTAGAAATTTTCAGACAACCATTTTTGACTTTTCCCAGAGGTGTGGCAAGGGGCCGAATCCTGCTGCCATACATACGGCCTACCATTGCCTACCCTTGTTATCCAGGGCTTGACTACAGTTAGCAACTCCACGAACAAAGCCCGAATTCCAATGCCAGGGTTCTTCAACACCTGTTCCTGCAGATTTGCGAGGAATTCTGCTGTACGAACGCAATCAGATCGTCTGCTAGGGATCTTTCTTCTTGCTACATCCTCGTAGTCACCATTGCAAGTCTCTAGTTCATGCCTGATTGTTTTTACTGTATTCAGGGAGCATTGGGCAGCAGTCGTAATATCCTTATTTTGATGGCGGGCACGAATCATCATGATACAAGTTATTCTCTTCCATGATTCAGGTGGGTTCCAGCTATCCATCCTTTCTGACATCTTGTATGTGAATGAAGAAGGGTCCAAACTTTTAAATGAAGAGAAGTGTGTGTTAATACATGTAACTTACGGAAAAATATAATTAATTATAAATATGTCAAATTTATCCCGAACACCCTGTAGAAAACCCCTTAACAAATTGAACAATCTAGTCAGAGAAGCTTTCAGAAAATCATCCTCTCCAGATTGCGAGAATCACCAGACAAATTAAACATCATTCGGAATGAACAATTCGGCTTCCCTCGAAACCACAGTACTGTTCATCAAATCCATCGATTTATAGAATATATCATTACAGGATTCAACTGGAGACAACACACAGGTGCTGTATTCCTTGACATTGCGAAGGCTTTTGATAAAATCTGGCACTGTGGTCTCTTATACAAATTCATTAGAGCAGACATATCAATGAATATGATACGTCTGATCAAATCATACCTTACCGATAGAAAAATACTGGTCAAGATTAGTGGATCAACTCTACCCAACGCAAAATTCTATCTGGAGTTCCACAAGTCTCCTTATTGGTCTCGCTTTTATTCTCAATTGACATGGCAGATATTCCACATAAAGGACTGCTATTCAATAGTCACATCGTGCTCATCTAGGCGAAAGTATCCACAACTATTGCTCAACTTTACTCCATGATTTACAGCCACAGCAAACTAAATACATCAAACAAACTATTACTTTATTAGACGGTGAGAACGTCCCATAATTACTTATGCCTCTACAGCTTGGAGCCGCACTTCCAAATGTAACATATTAAGAGTATAACGAGTGAAAAACAAATGCTTACGGATGCTACTAGATACCACGGATAGTTCAAATCTGGAACGTGAGAAAATATTCGAAGTAAGGCAGTTAGAATTATTGAAAGAACAAGTAATGAAAAAAAAAAGACGTGCAAATTGTAGAATTTAGTGATACTAATGGAAGGGAAGTGGAAAACTATAAAATCATCCTAGAAGAGGAAGATCCAGAGGAAAAAATTGTGTAAATCTGTTATTAAGGAGGGAAAAAAAGTACAAAATACCAAAATATTGATGACGAATCAGATGGATTTTGTTATAATTCAAGTGTACATGCCAACGAGCCACTGTGAACATTACGAAATAGAATATGAGCAAGCAGAGGAATCAAAATCATCAGTCTAAGATAATTTTTATAATCGTTCTCGTAATGGACGATTTCAATGTAGTGGTTGGTGAAGATAGTCGCCGATATACCTTTTTGAAATGTATTATCAACTCTAAAATAGAAGCAGAAATCAGTAGGAGATCTTGAGCGATATCTTCGGATATATATTAGCCGTTAGTCGATTGTAAAAAAAAAAAAGAAAGAAAAGAAAAGGAAAACAGAATGGAAAGAAGTTGAAAATCAAGAGAAACGCTGACAAAGCACGACGAATAATTGCAACATATACTCGTCCCAGATGGCAAAGAATACATATCCTGAATACTAAGTTAAAGTGTAGGCTTGGGCCACAGTAACTGGACGAAATATTTAAAAGAGCAGATGAATTAACTAACTGAAATACTGTAGGATCAAATGAGATACGGGGTGACTTTTTTGAAAATATTGGAGATGTACCAAGAATGGATGCGTTTAATGGGATTGGCTGGAGAGACAGAAAACTAATTAAGACATATGCCACCCTAAAAGTACAGAATACATGAAATAAAATAAAAGAGAAATGAGATTTGAAGAAGAAGAATCATAGGATTTGTAAACATATTAGAAGGAAAGAAAAAAAAAAGGGCGGAGGGTCATAGTGAAAAAACTTAGCTCATGTGTGCGCGGAGTTGCAATCACACTCGTGAAGTACCTGTCATAAGACAATGCAATAGCGCGGGTTAAAAAGAACAGTTTGAAAAGATTGGATGAAAGCTGTAGAACCTCAGTATTGGCAAATATCGGATTGAGCACACTTGACCTTGCAGTAAAAAGAGGAGATGAAGTAATCGTTACGGACGCACAAGATGAATCTGCAATTATGTATTTTTAGATTTTATAACTTAGAGCTGTAAGTCGTATCTATAGCAACAAAATCCCAATGCCATAACTCACAGTTATAAGCTTAAAAAAAAAAAAAAAAATATATATATATATAATAAAAACGGGTGGAAAGAAAATAAATGAGTTAAAAGAGGAGAAACGAAAAAACAAAAGAAAGCATACATATATCTGTACGTGTGTGCTTTATTTTTTGCCTAATTTTGCTGCTACAAATAGTCCATTGAATCCAAAATGGGAAGAATTTTCCCACTTCGATATGGATTTTAAATTCCAAATTTCGTTAATTTTTTGAGCCAGAGTGGAATTATTAATATTATTTCGAACTGTTTTGAAAAATATTATCAATAAAATCATCCTATTGAAACCAAAATTGAACTGCGCGAATATCGTTCTTGTGTATATCTTAGTCGAATATTTTATTAAATTCCACCGAACCAGAATGGCGTGATTGCAACATGTAATGTCGATACTTTTTTTTGCCTCTGTCAACAATCCAATTAAAAAAAAAAGTTCAGAACGTTTCGGGAAACATCTGTATGGATTTCAAATAACAAATTTATAGACCAAAGCACGCAGTAATTTGCTGCTAACAGCTTCTTACGCATTTTGTGTTCAAATAAAAAAATTAAATTTAAAGTTCTACTTGGCGATCTAAATTCAATTTCGATCGCCAAGTGGAATGCGATTTCAAATTTTGGGTCGTAAAAAAATGAGGAAATCACTGATCATTGATATCAAATTTAGGTAACGAAATCCAATTTTGAGGCGTATTTTTTTGGATCCGTTTCAAGACTGGTAAGGAATAGCATAACGATTTTTTGCCTATGTAATGAAACTTAAAAAAAAATATTTTATCGAGAAGATTTAGCAGATAACGAGGAATAGTAATTAAGATATCCCTAACGCCTTCCTGCGACACGTGCAAATTAAGTGACTTAACAGAAAACGAAATATCTGGTTAATTATATAGCGAATTATGAATGCTTACCAATAAGACAAGTCCATGAAACGCTAAAAGGATCAACTTGTTACATGCAAATCCCCGTCTCGGCATTCATATAAACGAACCAGCGTTCTACCGACCACGTGACAAGCATGTTTAATAGAGGAATAGGAAAATGAAGAAACTTGTTTCTATTTACGCAATCAGTGGGGTGGTTATGATAACTTCTTTACCGACTTAACCTTCGCCCCCATAGCGGATTGCAATTATATCCGGTCTACGTGCTCGGCCAGAGAACCGACATATTTCCCATTTTCGTGAGATGCTACATGTCAAATGTAATTTGCAGTCGCTGGCACGAGCACAAGGGGGGGGAGGGTGCTGGGGTGGAGAGAGGAGAAGGAAACGGCATCCCTAGGTCTCGCGTGGCGTGCGTCTCACAGGAAGTCAATATTGAACTTCGTTCGTACGCCGTAAGTTTCGGGGCGGCGTTTATTGAAGAAAACTTAAGATGTTTGCTTACGTGCGGTTCTCCGGGAGTATGGGTGGCCTCCTCATGCTCTAGAAGCACCTCCACGGCTTCGACGTACTCTTCGCTGATAGCGTGTAGTAAAGCATCCTTTGTGTCCACCTTGTACTCAATCAGTAACTCCACCATTTCCAAGTTTTCGTTGTCTATCGCCATCAATAAAGCCGACCGTCCCAGGGGGTCTACGCAATTGATGTTGATTTCTCCGGTCTTTTCGGCGCATTCTAGGTACCTAAAATACAACAATGTGATCGTCAATGATTATAATATTAGGGGAGAAAGTCATAAATATTAAAAGTCAGAAATATTAAACAGTCCTCCACGAGAAGTCTCCACAGATCTATAACATGATAGCGCCGTGTGTAGACAATTAGACCGAAGCAAGGATTTTTTTTTCTTAATTGCCAAAATTTATAGTCCTAAATAAAAGTGAGAAGGGAGTATACTATTTCATAGTAAAGCCATCGAAATATGGCGTACTTTGATAATAATAAGACGCCATTTTCTGGTTTACCTGCATAAATGTCTCCAGGTCGGACTGCAACTGTTCCATCCTATTTATTTATTTATTTATTTTATTCTTTTTTGCAATGCTGAGCACGCATTTCCTGAAGAGTGTTTTACAGCTAATTTCTGCGATGTTAAAAGAGAGGTATCTTTCCATTATGCCTTCATAAACCAGGCGTGATTTTTTACGATGATTTTTTTTAATTCCATGGCTGTAATATTTCATGTGAGAGAGCAGACTTTTTAAATGCCTCTAAAAACTGCTCCCTTAATATCCTCATACTTTTATTTTCTCTATTGCAATGATATACAGCTAAAATAGTATTTTTTTGCCTTATGGTATAATTACTAGTGTTGTGCTAGTTATACAAACTTATATAAAAAAAAACAAAACAGTATTTACTAAAATAATGCTGGATTTAATATCCACTTGATTTATATAATAAAACAAAGCAGTATTGTTAAGGAGCATGCGTTTTACGTATTTCTCTCCAAAACATCCGGTGTTATACTTACCTTATTAAAACTGTTATTTCTATTTTTAAATATTCCATATATATATATAACGAGGGTGGTCTGAAAAGTTCTCGGCCTAACAATGAAAAAACGAATTTATAATTTCAAAATTATTTTTCTTTTTTAACATAATCTCCTTTAAGACTAATATATTTATTCCAGTGATGCTCCAGTGCCATTATCCAGTCCCTGTAGCGGTTCTCAGTAAGATCTGCAAAATACCCCTCTACAGCTGCAATCACCTATTGATTCAAAGAAAAACGCTGACCAGCGAGGAAGTTTTTTAGTTTTGGGAAGAGACAGAAGCCAGAGGGAGCCAAATCTGGAGAATAGGGTGGATGATCCAACAATTCGTAGTGCAGATCCCTCAATTTTCCCATTGCCAAATACCTTTGTGGGCAGAAGCGTTGTCCTAATGAAAGATGATTTTTTTCTTCTGCAAAACAGGTCTTTTCTCACGAATTTTTTCGTCTAGTCTGGTGT